>NW_010416986.1:69757-76869 GCF_000710305.1 Buceros rhinoceros silvestris | reverse complement strand
TTATATATATATAATTACATTAGTAACAGTCAAAATGGAAACTGGATTTTCTGCTCCTGATAATAAGGTCATTTCTGCTAGTCTTCGGAACCCAGGTACGCGTTAGTTCAGCCCCCAGCTTGGATGCACTCTGCAGCCTGGCACACAGCATGCTGGTGCAGAGCAAGGGAGAGAAGTGCTTCCAGTTCCACGTTAGGAGGATTTTTCCTCCTTGTGATTTTACATGGTAAGTCCAGATTGTTCATCAGCCACCCACGACTTACAGTCACCTTTCCAAAACCCTCTTTAATACTTAATTGCAATTTATAATTTTAAGCCAAGTCCCTGCAGCAGGAGACCATGTGTGAAGAAGATAAAACGGAAAGCTTAACAAAAACCAGCTCCCCACGTCCAGGAGAACTCTTAACCTGAACGATTTCAAATAACAATGCCTGGCACTGAAATACAGCTCCAACATCAAAGCGCTGTACCGACCCCACGTACGACGCAATAAAAGACTTGGGGAATATAAAATGCTCCTCTGTCAGGATGACCACGGCAGTAATTCCGGCTTAAATATGCCATGTCAGGAGACTTCCACCACTTACTCCTTATCTCACAGGTTTTCCTGTAAAAATCTTTCACCCTCTGTAACTAATTGAGCAGTTGTTTGAACACAAGACACAGCATCCACACGGACAATGAACACGTATAATCCATCCGCTGGCAGAAAGCGGCCACAGACTGACGGAAATCTGCTTCCATGGTAGATGCGAGGGATCGAGGAGGTGCAGGCACAAGGTGTAACGTAGCAGAAGACTTAAACAGAGCAGTGGAAGGAGACACAGAGGAGGAGCAGCTCTGGAGGATGCCAAGGAACAAAACCAGTGGACATCAACACATGCTGGTGTAAAAGGTGCAGCACAGGGCAGGGTTAGAGCTGGGAGCTGGGGCACAGCTGGTAAAAGGAAAGATGCAGTGCGACACTCAAAGTCATTTTTAATAGTTGCATCCATGATTCGATGGACATTAAGGAATTTATTTCAAATGAATTTTTAGCATGCAAATGGCATTTTAATGCATTTTGCTTTTTAAAGAAACTTGTTTAAGATTTAGTAAGAACCAATGCTGGCTTTCCCGACATCTGAGTCTTGCAATCTGTTCAAAACATTTATATAAGAAATAGTGTGTTACTGAATCATGCTGTGAAGTTTAATAAGTAAAAAGGTGATGATTTTATATGAATGTAGAAATGGAATAAATAAGAGCTTTAGCTGTGGATGTCAGTTCAGGTTCTATAAATAATGCAGCAAATAATACTGTGACAGAAGCACCAGAGTGAACTCCTGCCCTGTTTTATTCTGCCACAGATGTGAGTATTTTTATTTTGAGCATGAAAATGAAGAAGCTTTGACCTAACTAATTTTCAGTTTCCATTTTCTTAGGAGATATGCAGGAAGAAGTTCTTTAAAGTGGCTAGAAACACGACGTGAATCTAAAACCAGTGTTATTTCTGTTCCTCTTCTTATTTCCAAATAAAAACTGGCAGAGAGAGTAAGAGCTTGGTGCTAACGGACTCAGTATGGGCCAGACTTTCTGAAGGTCTTAGATGCCCAAATATGCTGACAGGTTCTCCAGTGCTATTCAATATCCCCCAAACACCAATTTTCCTATTGTCATTACATTAATATTTGGGAAGGAAAATACGACTTTTTGTACTGGCCATCAGAAATTTATCTTTTTTTTTCTAGGAAAATATCAAATGTAATAAAAAAATTAAGATTGAAATTAATTCTCTCACATTTCTTCCTCATCTACTGCAAGCATAAGGTCAGGCAAAGATGTAGAAACTCTGATTTTAATTAATTCACTTTGAACTGAAGTAGACTTACCACGCTCCCTTTGTTTTCCTACTCTCATTAAAGCCCATGAAAACTTAATGACTTAATGGCCAGTAGACCTAAGAGTACTCTAGAAGCACTCATGTTTCAAAGAGATCTCTGAATTTCACACTCTTCATCGCAAGCAGAGCCCACTTACCACTCATTGCTAATCGCTGCCTTGACCCCTGTCCTCTTCCCTGCTGAGGTGGTCTTCCTGCCAGGGCTGCTGCGTCCCAGCACCTCCCCATCTTTGCCCCGGTGATTGCCAGTCAAACAAACAAAGACTAGAGCAGCCCTGTGCTGTAGATGTAGCATTTCCTATGAGCTTCAGGGGTCTGCCTGCAGGCAGCCTTTCCTGCACTCTGCCCACACCTACACGGGCCACATCGCTACTACCATGGCAATGCGAGGCAACACTAAACCCATTTCAAACCCCAGCCTTTAGGGGTATATCCATCCCTCCTTTTTTTTTTAAAAAAAAAAGAAAACAACAAAACATGGGACCTCAGTGTTGTCTAACTCTATTTTGTACTAAGAAACATCTTTATCAAACGGGTTCTGCTGTTGACTCTAAAGGGCGTATAAACTCGCAATTTACTGTTACTGTCCCCTTACCTCTTCAGTTAAGTACAATCATGACAATAGGATAACACTACGTTTTCTACTGAATTTCATTAAAAAAGTAACAAACCCAGTGAAAACCAAAGTCAGCACCTCCGTGTAGAGAAAGGCAACCAAGGAGCAGTGTCTCGGCTGGATCGCAGTATCAGGTTATGTCTAGGGAACTGGCATGAACTGCAGCACCAGGCAGAAAGCAGCACGATTTAAATCCAAGAGGAGGATCCATGCAGCTTGTCAGCACTGAACAGCAGGTTTTTAAATTCTCCTACAGCTTATTTAAAAATAAGACAATTTCCCAGTATAACAGTTTTACAGTTTTAAAATATTAGATTTCCATAGAATTAACCCATAATTCTAAAATTTCCTTTTGACAAGCATAAGAACCATAAATAAAAATACAAATTGCTTCCCCTTCCTGCACTGACCAGCACTTAAATGAAGAATTTCCTAAATATTTAATGCATCTTTTTCAGTTCTGATATCAAAGAAGAGTAACAAAGCTCTGAATGTTGATTGTATCAGCAACAGTGTGGCAGCAGGAGCAGGGAAGGGACTGTCCCCCTGTACTGGGCACTGGTGAGGCCACACCAGGAATGCTGTGCCCAGTTTTGGGCCCCTCACTACAAGAAGGACATTGAGGTGCTGGAGCGTGTCCAGAGAAGGGCAATGAAGCTGGGGACGGGTCTGGAGAGCACGTGTTACAAGGAGCAGCTGAGGGACCTGGCAGTGTTTAGCCTGGAGAAGAGGAGGCTCAGGGGAGACCTTACTGCTCTCTACAACTACCTGACAGGAGGTTGTGGGGAGGTGGGGATTGGTTTCTTCTTCCATATGACAAGTGACAGGATGAGAGGAAACAGCCTTAAGTTGTGCCAGGGGAGATCTAGGTTAGGTATCAGTAAAAACTTCTTAACAGAGAGGGTTGTGAAGCACTGGAACAGGCTGCCCAGGGAGCCAGTGGAGTCCCCATCCCTGGAGGTGTTTAAAAGCCGTGTGGATGTGGTGCTGAGGGACATGGTTTGGGGACCCTGGCGGTGCTGGGTGAATGGTTGGACTCGATGATCTTAAAGGTCTCTTCCAACCAGATGATTCTGTGATTCTGTGACACCAAGTCTTTGCTTCATACAAACTGTCTTATGACTTGCAAGGGTGCAGTAATCTTTCTATATTCACATCAGGAGCAATGTCCAGATATTGATTTAGCCTCGAAACTACGAAAAATCAAAAAGCTCATGTCCTTTTTCCAGTGGTAAAAGCATCTGTCCGATAGAGCACAAGATGCTGAACAATAAAAATCACACCATTTTTAACATCTGCTTCCTGCAACATTAGAATTACAAGATGGTTTTAGCAGGTAAAAAAAGATGATCTAAAAATCCCCAAGACAAGCAAACCCTGCTTTCACTGTAGAGACTTCTGGCACGAGGAGACAGGAACTTTAAATTAAAAAAATTTAAATTAAAAGGGCATTAGAAGATGGTTAAAATAGAAATAGCATTCAAACTTCACAACATTCACCTAAGTTCTCATAATAATAATATTAGATAATTAATCTTCTGCCTTTTTTGTGTGATTGCTCAAATTTTCTTTGAAAACAGCCAAAGGTTTTTCATAAAATCATTTCAAAGAGAAGTTGTGTTTCAGTGAGGCGGTATCAGTATGACAAAGTACAACCTGTTTAGCCATCTTCTAGGAGGTGATAGCTTATTTAATTTATGGAAGAGGAGTGTCCTGTCTAGTTTATTTAAAATTCATAATCAGATTTTGATTAAACAGCCCAAGAATTGAAATGCAGCGCTCAGACACCCATGATGGTTAAGAAAGCTGCTTCAAAATACTTTTAATTTTGATTTTTTAATCAAACTTAGTATTTTCTTCAATAATGAGAGGATCTCCACAAACAATGCTTATTACCTATGTTTTTTTGACCAAATACGTATAATCTAACACAATCTCTGCATGAAATCCATAAAATTGGCATGTGAGAAAAGTTCAGCCAGAAAGCTGAATGTCGGCATTTCTTTTCCAAAAGCCCCAGACCCCGTGTCAGACAGACGGTCTGAAGCAAATCTGAAGAATTCTGTTTATAATAAATGGAGGCAACTGATAAATATTACTGCAACTAGTCAGTTGTGCAACTGGAATGGCAAACTCATAGCA
The DNA here is from genome assembly GCF_000710305.1 of Buceros rhinoceros silvestris. Lineage (NCBI taxonomy): Eukaryota > Metazoa > Chordata > Aves > Bucerotiformes > Bucerotidae > Buceros > Buceros rhinoceros. The sequence continues at coordinate 72,229 of NW_010416986.1, read as the reverse complement.
GACTGGTAGTTAAACTGCCTGACTGAACAGAAATTATGTGGATTTGAAAGGATTATAAAAGGATAAATTATCCCAGCTGTTCTCATTCTCTTAAGGCATTTTTATTAAAATACTTGCTGGAGGCAGCGTAGTTCTGATGGTTAATTTTCATAGACATTTCACAGCCACGTATAACAGGAGAGTTCTTACCGAGTGGATATTGTTTACGAGCAGCAGCAAATACAGACAAGCAGTATTATCATTATTTTTTCTCTTTTTCGGGAATCAAATCAAGGGGTTACTGGTCTTAAAGTTGATTTTTTAAAAAGTATATTATTGGTATATAGGCATGCAACTCATTTCTGTCCTGTTTGAGGAGCAATGTTCTGCACTGCCTGCTAGTTATTACTCACTTGCAATGCGGAGCTTTTTATTACTTTAGTTCACCTATTTAAAATGAGAGTTTCATTAACACCATTAGACAGAGCAGGAACAGAAGTGAGAGAGCTGCTGATGCTCTGACCTTCAACACAGGCACGCACACAGAAGGAAAAAAGGCCAACACCTTGTGATGCTACATGCATTTGCAATTCCTCCCTTATGCCATCCTCTAGACAAAACTGTTCTGGACTTCTATCAGATTTAAAAAAAAAAAAAGAAGGGAAAAAAAGGCAGCTGGACCAAGAGCTTTTGTTTGTTTCTTTATCTTCTGTTATGAGCTTGTGTGAAAGCTCACTACCATCTACCAGTTATTTTTCTAGGGATGCTCTCCAGTTCTTCAAGGAAAAGAATTAATCACTATTACCTGCAATGAGATCTGATCCCAAACGGCAGCTGGAAGAACAAAACCGAGCTGCTTTCTCACTAGTGGAGAAAGCCTGTGCCAGCTGAGTTTGAAATAGGTGAGCACGTGCCTGCCCTGTTCCACCTTTGGGGTCGACAAACAGCTTTTCCACCTCCAAAACGGATGCTGCATCTAATCTGTCGTAACACCAAAGTCATTCAAGTGTGCGCACACCTGCATGCAGAGATTTTCCTTTAAACCTCAACAACTAGAAACACTCTGATATATCAGAGCGTTTAACTGCATTTACTGATTTTTAAAACACGCCCAGCAATCCTGAAGGGTACAACAATCTTGCTTTTCCTTCTCTGATAAGAAATGAAACTATATTTTAAAGTGACAACTGTAACAAAAATATTTTGTGTATTCACAAGCACTTTAAGAGAAAAATACACTCAAACCCACAGCAGCAGGGTGAAGTCGTAAGACAGGATAAAAGAGCCTCCTCCTCCTCAGTTCAGATCTTTTGTTCTATTAACCACATTCATTACATATTCAAGGGGCTTTTAATGGATGCCAGACCAAGAGAAATAACTTCAATTACTTTAATTAGCTTTCCTTCAAAACTACATATAAAAATGACAAATAGGAACGATGAGACTGATTTCCATATACTTGCCTCTCAGTCCTCAGTGAGTGCGGATTTCTCTCTCTCCACTTTCTTTTTCCTTTCAGTTTATTTTATTTTTTATTAAATCTGCAGCATGGAACAGATTGTCCCAAATAAGAACTATCATTCTTCCACGTCACTGTCAGGGATGTTGTACTTTGGTAAAACCAACAGACTAATTAGTGAACTGGCATTTCATTCTCCAGCTATGGCTCTTGTTCACCTGCTGGCAAGTTAATGAACCAGTGTACCTACACTTACTAGGGAACACCTGCTTTTAACTGAGACACTTTGTAGGATCAAAAAACCCAAGATCAAAGCAGGAAGACAATGCTGAAGGCTTCTTTCCCCCAACACTTTCCTCCCTGTCGCTGTATATTTTCAATCTTTTCTGTGATAATTATACATTTTCACATACAAAACCACCAAGTTTGATTATAACCCAGAGAAAATGGATCTCGTTATTAAATAAAAATACACCATGTGGGTTTTTTCTTTTTTTTTTTAATGTCCTACTTTTGAGTATCCTGCCTGGATGCTCGTGGGAGGAACATGTCAAGGAAACCGTTCAGCATCCTTTGCCCAGACATTTTAATGAGAAAGTCAGCAGTCAGTGCAATGCTGTCACCTGAACACACCAAAACTGCTTCTGCTGCATCAAAAAAAAAAAAAAAATCAAACCCAACAAAACAAAAAACAACAAAGTTTTTGGCTATAGTTTTCAGTGTGCTTCTTTCTGGTAAACAAAACTGCACTTTGATGCCAGTTAGCACCACGGTGCTGATGAGCGTGCTGGTTCAAAGGGCCTGGAGGGCAGCTGAGGGCTGCAGCAAAGCCAGCAGACTCATTTTGCCCCCTGAAATACTCACTGGTGTGTGATCACAGCTCCTCTGCTTTGAGACTCAAGCCTGGCCAGCTTCACGGCTCTCCAGGTTCTTTGTTTCTCTAAAAGCCTGACACCTTCATGACCGTTTTGCTCTGCAGCAGGCAGGGGTCTGGCTGCCGCTGTGTGATCCCGAGGCAGGGCGGCGGCCCCCCC
>NW_010416986.1:65528-69684 GCF_000710305.1 Buceros rhinoceros silvestris | reverse complement strand
ATGACCCGTTTTGCTCTGCAGCGGGCGGGGGCCTGGCTGCCGCTGTGTGATCCTGAGGCAGGCTGCAGCCAGCCCCGCTGCCAAACGCGTTCAAGGACACACGCTGCCCGTGTCTTTCCTTGAGCTGCTGCTGCTGCACAGGCCCCTGCTGCCAGCACGGACTTACTGACCAGGTCACTGCTTGTTTTCGGGCATTCTGAAACCATTGTTAAGGTGACTTTTTGCATTTGGAAGTGGGGACAACAGCAGTCTCTCGGAAGCATTACCGCTTCCTATTTTAATTAAATACTTGTATGCAGGCAGCAATAAAGAAAAACATCTGCTTGCCAGAAAATTAGCAAAGTGAGGATAACAAGACGTAAAAATCAGAGGGAGTGCAGTGACTTGCCGAAATCCTTCCTCTTGGGATGATCATTTAATGCCTTGCAGGTAAGAAAGCATCTGGCTACTTCAGTCAGAGCTGAAGACACACGGAGGAAACACTCTCCAGCCACATGCAGCATTCCAGAGTACGAGACAGTGAGAAACCAATTACAGACAGATATATTTATACTTATATGACTATATGCCTGTAACTGGACCAATATCTAATCTCGTGCCTTCTACAGAGCTACTAGAAACTGGTACATTTTGCTATAAAGAGCAGCTGTAAACCACTGAATGGGTTGCCAAAGGTTAAAGAGGCCGAGACTGCAGGTGGAGGAGGACTGATTTTGCAGCCTACTGTCCCCATCCAGTACTTCCAATTCTTTGTAATCCTGACTGAACTTCTCTCCCTGTGAAAAATCTGATGCTGAGCTTGCAGGAAGAAATGTTCAAACTTAACATCCACCAGCACGTTGCAGCTGGAACGCACTGAAATGTCCTGGATTCAGCACAAGGTATTTAGATACTAGTAGGTGACCAAGAATTCTTCTGACCCCAAATCCACTGTCACACTGACTCTGCAACTTTGGACTGGGAGAGCCAAATTTATATGAACCTTCTGTCTGTGGTTTCTCAAAAAACCCTGATGAAACACAACCTTTAACCATTTCTTACAGGAGAGGAAAAATTTATAATCCCTGCCCAAGAATCTTGGTTTGAAATGCAAGCTATGATTTTATTTTTTAATTTAAAAAAAAATCAGGTCTAAATGAAATTTAAACCTAAAGTCTCCCTGGACCCTATCTGACAGGTCAGGAAAACTAACTGTTTTTTGACTGGTTTTATCCCGTATTATGACAGGAATTTTTTTGAAGGCTCAGCACCTCCCTGAGACAGCAAAACCATTTCCCATCCTGCTCTGTTCTCAAGAAAGGCTTTGCTGGATTAGGACGAGTCTAACACAGGATGCTGGTCAAAGATGGTCCATGTGAATTGAAACAGTGCCCACTGCCTATCAGGAGGAGGAAATTCAGCGCTGTTACCCCCAGCCTTACGCTGTCCCAAGAAGTCGGGATGTAACTGCTATGAATCTGCCTGTCTGCACCCAGGCCAAAGCGTTTGCTGTCGCTGCGAAGGCGGCTCCAAGAAGCCAAGCAGTCAGTGAGAATAAAGCGTCGCAACCGTCCCATCTGATTGATCACGCAGCTCTTTCAAAGCTGTTCCTTACTCACTTCTCTTACGTTACAGCCCTAATAGAGAAGCTTTCGCAGTGCTCGCTTCCATCAAGGATATAAATAAACGTGACAAGCTTTTAGAAGCAACCTGTTAGCACTGTCCTTGCATTTGCAGACCATCACAAAGAAATGGCCTCAAGCTTTTAAAGATGAACTAAGAAGTGCCTCTTCAAAGAACTAAACCATATAAATGAGATAATTTAGTTTCTGTTTAGTGACGTTTGCAGCGACAAAAGCAGAGCAACAAGGCAATGCACTAACTCCCAGCTTTACTTTCTTTCCAGAAAGCCAGGCTGCCTCACTGACTGTATAAGCAATCACCTACGTGCGCGCTGAACTGAGCTCTGATGAACAGGTGGGTACCAGCGCGTCAGGGAACCGCTGATACAGCCCATTATTGAAGTTCTCATCCCTGTCTTGAAGACGCTCTTTGATCACCTTAATAGACAAGCTGACCTTAAGAGAAAACAAGAACAGAAGCTGCTATGAAGGACAGCCCCAGGCACACGAAAGCTTCCTGTGCAGCCGCGTTACTCATAGCCGGTCGCTGATACCGAGCGTCAGCACTCCCGTCGTGAGTCAGCAGCACCTGCTCCCCAGCACCTTCCCGGAGCATACGCGGCACAGCAGCACCGTGCTCAGCGGCCCTCCCAGCTGCTGGCCAGAGGACCGAGCTCGATGCGAGCGTGCCTTGTACTAGTGCCTGCTCTGTTCATCGTGTGTGTGCAGGAGACAGCGAATGCTCACCTCACAGAGCATCACATCTGAGCAAAATCCGTAAAGGAAACTAGAAGAATACTTCAGGAATTTTTCGTTTTTAAGGATTCAGTAGGTAACACTTTAAATCTCTGCGTAGTTCTGAACCATCGTTTCAGTTTAAGTGCATTTCTATGAAGGTGCATGCACAGAAACCACACACAACTCTTATTCAATGCAAAAGTTTCTCTTATTTTGATTGTAAGACTATGCAATATTGTACCTGGTGTTCAGCTGAAGCAAATGGGAGTAATTTAAGAATCCCATGTTCCCACACACTAACAATTCATGTGTGTATTATAGTTCTTAGGGAGTGCTCTATTCCATACATCAAGGGCTGCAATTCCTACAGATGTGAAAAATCTTGACAGATAACAGGGTTGCTGTATTTCTGACTATCCGCAGTGATAAGTCATTTACCATCCATCCCATAAATTTATCATAAACCTAATGTCCTGTTCATCATCAGCTCAACAAGCCATTTAAGTAGGAAAGAAAAGCACAGCAAGCTGCATCCTGCCACCCCGCTTATTTGCTGTTAACAAATGGCTGCAGAATTTACACGCGTAGAGCACACCGAGCAGGATTCCGGAATTGTGCGAAACGTCCCCGCATCCAGCTGAGGTGTGGTGGTTCTGGCAGGACTGTGAAGCCTTCCTTCCTTTGCTCCAGGAAGCAGGATGGTCTAAGGAGATTGGTTTTGGTGGCTGAAAGAAACCGTGCCACGCCTGTGCAGCCCTCCTCAACGTAATTCCCTGGCCATAGCGTCATTTTGCATGAGCAAAGCCACAGCTGAGCCCCCAGCCGCAAACAAAACTAACTTTGCCTTTTAATGTGAACTGACTCCACGGGATATCGCTGTTCTTCCAAGCAGAGATACTGATATTGAGTTTTTTAAATGGATCTCATATTAGTCTGTCTGCTTTGGAGACCACAGTTTTAGACGGAGTCCTGACATCACTGAAAACAGTGGAAGTTTCTCTCATTCCCATCGTTCAACCTTGTAATTGTAGGCACAGTAGCACAAACGACGTTACCTGACCTGTGGACAGTCAGATACTTGGGTATCGTTTGACCTAGACTATACGTGCACAAATTTAAAGCTAAACTGAGCTCAAGTAAGTACTGCCCGCTTAGCTTTATTTGTTTCAAAGGTGGCCTGCAGAATTTGAGCACTGCAAAGAGGAAAAGAGGCAATCCATGTCCTCCTCCTGGCTCTGCAGCAGCCACACCACGCAGCAGAAGCCTTCTGATACCTCATTGTTTTCTCTTCCGTGAAATTAAAAATTATCCATTTCACTGGATATTATAAGAATTTCTGCACCAGCTACAAGTTTTGTGTCCTTGGCGTGCAGCATGAATGCAAATGTAAGGTAAACATCACACTACAGTCGGTCACATCCGCTGCGGTCCATACACAGGTCGCTGTTCTTGGAAACACTCCCCAAATTACCATTATTCCTGTTCTCTTTGACAGCTTTAATTGGAATTCTGTTCCAGAGCTCTCTTTCTGGAGGAGAAAATAGCAATGACCACAAGGCTGATAATGTGCTCAACAGAAAGGGGACCTCGCTATCACTCTCATTGGTATGGCAGTATATTGGCATTTTGATTGGCCCAGTTTGCAGCACGAGTTTGTAGACCAGCACCAGAAGCCTCCTTTTCTGTTCAAAAGGGTGAGCGTGTGGTGCCACGCCAGCAACAGCTCCCTCACTGCTCCAGCGAGTCCTTCCTAACTTCTCATTTCTAGGGATTAGAGAACTTCTGCTCTGCAGCAGAGAGAACTCCTTGGATAGCAG
>NW_010416986.1:61802-65440 GCF_000710305.1 Buceros rhinoceros silvestris | reverse complement strand
GCAGGAATTGGAGAAAACTAAAATTGTGCCTATTCTTTTCCCCTGCCTCATTAAGACAACACAACAGAGGTTCTTCCTACTCTCTAAGAAGCCATTTTTTCCCAGATGGGGTCTTTATTTGACAAGCTCTATAGTGAGCATGAGATCAAGGAAAGCAGACCGGAGTTGACTTTCCACTAAACTCAACAGCTTTTCTTGATTCACGTAGGACTTGACTCCAAGCATAAGACATCTGGCACAAGCTTTCGATGTAGGATGTCACGTTTACTTATTTCTTTCCTTTGAATTCACATAGATACACATATAATTTTGTTAAGACCCCATATATTTATTTAGTGCATTCATTTCCCACCATTCTCTGCTGCTGTTTAAAGTACTTCATCTCAGGGAGAACCTTTTTGGGACGTATGGTCATGTTTGCTGCTCTGTACACAGGCTACTTTGACAAAAGAGCAGAATCATCACAAGATATAAAAAGCACAGGTTCAGAAGGTGAGTTTTGTTACGCATATGTGAGAATCTGGTGGGGTTTTTATACTGACCCTATACAGTCTTGTGCCGTAATGGTATCGTGCACTTTATTATAATATGTGTCCAGCTCTCGAGTCTTCGGCACAAGAAGCAGTTGGAGCAGGCTGAGAGGAGGCCACCTCTATGGTGAGGCCAGGCTGAGAGAGTTGGGGTTGTTCAGCCTGGAGAAGAGAAGGCTCCAGGGAGACCTTGTTGTGGCCTTTCAGTGCTGAAAGGGGGCTTATAAGAAAAGTGGGGACAAACTTCTTAGCAGGGCCTGTTGTGATAGGACAAAGGGTGATGGTTTGAAACTAAAAGAGGGGAGATTCAGACTAGACACAAGGAAAAAAATTCTTAGGAAATTTGGTGGTGAAACACTGGAACAGGAAGAGGTGGGAGATGTCCCATCCCTGGAAACCTTCTAGGTCAGGTGGGACCGTGGGGCTCTGAGCTGCCTGATCTAGTTGGAGATGTCCCTGCTCACTGCAGGGAGGTTGGACTAGATGACCTTTAAAGATGCCTTCCAACCCAAATGACTCTATAACAAGGTCTAATCAAAATCAACAGTTTATGTGATCAGCAAAAGCTTCTGTGCCGCACTGTGCATGTACTGCTTTAACTGTTAAATTCAAACCAGGGTAAAAGGACAGAGCGTTAGACCAGAGTCAGAGAATCAGATTTCCATTTGTGGCCCCACTACAGTCTCAGACAACACAAGACAAACCATTCACCCCTGTGTGAGGTCTGCTGAAAGCAGGACTTCTCCACAGGAGCAGAGAAAACCAGAAAGTTCATGTAAGTAACATCAGCAAAACGCAGGATGGTAGTAGGCTAAATGCTCTCAGCCTTTTGAATAATAAAGGTGATGGCCGGAGCCCACCTTCATGTTCTCATCTTACAAAATGATCAAATGGAAAATGCTGAAACATTTTTGGCAAAGCAAAATTTGCAGGACACACTTGTCATTAAAAAAACCAAAACCAAAACAAAACAAAGAAACCCTGCTGCTCTTAAAACAGCACTGGGAATCAACTAAAAAATGATGTTCTTAGGAAAGAGAGAACTTGACACTGGCACATAGAAAGGAATTTGATATTTGATATTATTACACCCACTTTCAACTCTATCTTTTCTTTCCTCCTTCTTTCCTGAGCTAGAAATCAGCTCCAAGACAGAATCAAAAAGAAATAATAGTGTTCCACTTCTAGCTGAATCTGTCCAAATCAAAATTCCCATCTTGGGAAGCTAGATTTTTTTAAAAAGGAGCCCCAGATGCTGGAGCTGCATAAAAATGTAAGCTTTTCATTGAACCTGGAGTTTGTATTTGGCCTTTATATTTGCTGTAAGCTACCTGAAACACAATCGGACTGCAGCCAAAGGCCAAGAAACCAAAATTATGATGGAAACTGCAAATGAAACAAAGCTCTAAAATTATTTTCCAGGCATTAACACATTTTTTGTGATCAGACTCCTGATATTTTGATATTTGCGTCTGGCAATGCTGGGGGGGCAGATCCAAGTGACACCAGTTCATAGTCCACTGTACAATGAGACTCTCTCAATCTGTGTCCATATTAGTTCTTTTCTGACATTTTTCCTTTAACATTCAATAGTGCTTGTTCAGGTAAGGAGGGGAAGGTAGATGGGCACTGCCTCAGCCATCTGAAATAATCCCTGCAATTTTAGTCTTTACTTTGAATCATTACTCTGAAAATTCAAGGTAGCTTATTGGGAAAGTTAATACAACAAAAAAAGGAGAGGCTGTTCTTCAGGACAACCAGCCTAGTATATTTAGCAGGCAAAACACTCAACAACAGAGGTAGGGGAATTGTATAATTTTGTTCTTCACCCCATCATGTTTTCAGTTGAATTTATATTTAGCTACAATTTATTCACATTTGGCCTTTACTGGATTTAATGAACTACTGTATTCCCTACATTCCTTTAACAAAACTGCACGGCAACAAGAAGCAATGGAGTTAACGAGGAACATCATGAAAATGCTAGTAGACAAGCTGATAAACTCATCTGTACATCATGACACAGCTGTTTTCCCCCCAATGCCTAATTTTACTCAATTAGCGAAGAACTCTGAGATGCGCTAAATGTTATCGGAAAGCCATTGTCAAATACTATAAAACAAGGCACAAAGGTTGGCTCACTAATGCAGCTCGCATCCCAAAATGACGTGCTAGGGAAGCGAGGGTTGCAGCAGGGGCAGCTGCTACCCTGAGTTAGCCGAGCAGCGCTAGGACAGCAGTCACTGCTTCCCAGGCTCCGCTTCTGCTCGGTGGCACCGCCACCTGCCCAGCGCTGCCTGCCAAATGTACGCTGCTGCTAATTATAACTAGTTCGCACACGGGTGAGTAAAGAGAAGCAGGGAGCCCATTATTACAGAGAAATACTACAAAGCACGGCCTTATTTTACCTACATGAAAGACAGATTCTGTCACTCAATAGCAGCGTGAGCAGGATCCCGCTAATTTCCATGTAGCAAATCCAGTGACTCAGCAACAAAACTCCCACGGCTCCTGCTCTTTCCTTAGAACAGATTTATTAGATGTTACAGCGAAGTCTCCTGTTCCTTGCTTTTTATCAGCTGGGTAATTTGGGTTCAATATCCTGAATATTGGGTGGCCTTGTTCTGTTTTACCCAGTAACTTGCTGAATTCTGTAATAAATAACTCTGTATTCTGGGTGTTGTGGATCTACCTCTTCCACCCAGGGGCCAGCCACTAAAATACTCACCAGTGTTTCCAGAAATTCAATTTCTCCTCATCTGGAGCTTCTGCAGTTTGAGTCTCATATGAGGATGACAGTGTCAGTCCCCTGTCTCGCTAGGGACAGAGAAGGAACGACACTCAACATGCTGTGTGCACATTGTCAATACCTCTTTTTGTTTGCTTTTCTATGAAGAAGGAACAATTTCTACAAGGCTCATTTCCTCCATCGGACTCAGAACTATGGGACAGCCCTTATGACCCTGCAATTGTGTCTCATGGGCAAGACACAACTGAGACAGGGACAAAGAGCTTCTCAAAGAAACGTTTCCAGCGTGATACCACGCACTACAGCCCTACACTACAGAGATCATGCATTCTGCTGACTCCAAGCACAGAAACACAGCA
>NW_010416986.1:50504-61687 GCF_000710305.1 Buceros rhinoceros silvestris | reverse complement strand
CCATGGCTTACAACAGCACAAACAAACAGTGTCGAGACACTTGGTGTCACTGATCTTCCTCAGCTCCTTCCTTTACAGGACACCAGGCACGCTTTCCTGCACTGCACCTTCCATTACCCACCCAGTTCTCTAACTGTCCTCAGCACTTGACTTGATAGGACCAACTGGCCCTGCCTGTTGTAACAGGACCTGTATTGAGCTCATCTCCTCCTCTCTCACAACTTCTTACAACTACCTCAGCCCTTACAGTAAGTCTACACAAGCCCAGTATACAGACCCAAGGTGCGTAAGCACTGGGTCTGCGTGGCAAGGTTTTGGTAGCAGGGGGGGTCTACAGGAGTGGCTTCTGTGAGAAGCTGCTAGAAACTTCTTCCATGTCCAACAGAGCCAATGCCAGATGGCTCAAAGACAGACCTGCTGTGGGCCAAGGCCAAGTCCACACTGGAGCAGGGGAAGAGTGTGAGGAGTCCTTCCCTGAGGAGGAAGGAGCAGCAGAGACATGTGATGAACTGGCTGCCATCCCCATTCCCTGTCCCCCTGCTTCGCTGGCAGGGAGGAGGTAGAGAAATCAGGAGTGAAGTTGAGCCCAGGAAGAAGGGAGGGGTGGGGAGAAGATGTTTAAAGATTTGGTTTTATTTCTCTTTATCTTCCTCTGACTTGATTGGTAATAAATTAAACTAATTTTCCCACATCAAGTCAGTTTTGCTCGTAATGGTAATTGCTGAGTGATCTCCCTGTCCTTACCTCAACCACTGAGCCTTTCCCTGTATTTTCTCTCCTCTGCCCAGCTGAGGACAAAAGTGACAGAGCAGCTTTGGAGAGCACCTGGTGTCCAGCCAGGGTCAGCGGACCAGTGTACAGCTTGTTTTCTTCCCTAGAATCCTGTCTGTCAGACAAGCCCCAAGAATACACACCCCCGCACTGATCAATACCCATCAATGAAATGGGCCATTTCATTAGCAGCAGAGCTCTGCTAGCTGCCTCCCTCGCTGCGAGCTGGCTGGATGCCACCATGAGCTCAATTTCATCTCCTGTAACTTGATGCATCATGGCAGACAACAAATGAAAAAGTCAGGTAGATAGTGTTTGTTCTATCACTGGTTTTACTGTAAAAAAGAAGCGACTTGGGAAATAAAACATTTCCTCAATTTCTCCTGTTAATATGTGAAATTTAAGTCAAAAGCTAGACGGTTTTGTAGCATACAAAGCCATAAAACTCACAATGAAGATGACAAGCACCGTGGGCGATAGGACTCTGGCAAGTATCGCTATCCCTGTGTTGGCTTTGGACCTGACACTGACTCAGCGCATAGTGCGGCTGAAGCTACAGCCAGTAAAACCAGCAGCTGAACACACTATGCTTCTCTGCTTCCATCTTTCTAAGTCCAGGAGCCAAAGCCGTAACTCATTTAAGGTCCAACACTGACCTGCCATATAGATGACTGCTCCAAGCAAAGAGTATCAGATAATGAAAAATTGTGTGTGCGGGGGGGGAACAGTGATTTATAGAACTAAGTTAATGTGCAAAAATGAAGCTGAGCAATTAAACTTTTAAGAGGCTGCCACTGATCAGAATCAATCACAGAATGAATCACAGAATGGTCTGGGTTGCAGTAAGGTCCCTCTGGAGGCTTCTCTTCTTCAAGCTGAACAACCCCAACTCTCTCAGCCTGTCCTCATAGGAGAAATGTTCCATTCCTCTGATCATCTTTGTGTCCCCTTCTCTGGACTCACTCCAACAGGTTCACGTCCTCCTTACACTGGGGGTCTGAGAGCTGAATGCAGTACTCCAGGTGGGGTCTCAAGAGAGCGGAGCAGCGAGGGAAAACCACCTCCCTTGACCTGCTGGCCACACTTCTTTTGATGCAGCCCAGGACATGGTTGGCTTTCTGGGCTGCAAGCACACAGTGCCGGCTGATGTCCAGCTTTTCATCTACCAGCACCGCCCCCCAAGTACTTCTCTGCAGGCTGCTCCCAATCCCTTCATCCCCCAGCCTGTCTTGATACCAGGGGTTGCCCTGACCCAGGCGCAGGACCTTGCACTGGCCTTGTTGAACTTCATGAGGTTCACATGGAACCATCCCTCAGTCCCTCTGGATGCCATCCCTTCCCACCAGAGCGTCAATCGCACCACACAGTTTGGTGGTGTTGGCAAACTTGCTGAGGGTGCACTCAGTCCCACTGTCACTGAAAGATGTTAAACAGCACTGGTCCCAATACCGACCAGTGAGGAATGCCACTTGTCACTGCTCTCCACTTAGACATTGAGCTGTTGACTGCAACTCTGAGTGCGACCATCCAGCCAATTCCTTATCTACTGAGTGGTCCAAGTATGAGATCCATGTCTCTCCACTTGAGGGACAGGGATGCCCTGTGGGATAGTGACAAATGCTTTGCACAAGCCCAGGTAGATGACATCAGCTGCTCTTCCCTTATCTACCGGTGCTGTAACCCCATCATAGAAGGCCACCACATTTGTCAGGCATGATTTTGACCTTAGTGGCAGTCAGAAGAGTGAATAAAAACCTTTTCATATCAGGCTAATCAGAGGTGACAAAGAAGAGAAACCTGCTTTGGAAAGGACTCCTGGATGAGGTCACCCTTGACAGACAGGAGAAAGCCTACAGAGGCATCAGCACAGCGCTTTGCTGCCTGGCAAGGGCGTGCTCAGGAAAGCTCAGCAACACAAACCTCACAGGCAACAGCCTGGTCCAAAGACCCCTTGGTCTCTGCAGACCCCCAGGACATGCACCCAGTTACGTGCTTGTTGCTGTTTCAGTACTATCCTGGAGTCAGGAGGCCAGAGGTCTGAGTGATGATTCCTGTTAGCAAACAGCCATTCCAGTGGACTGCTGGGGATTTTACTTCTCAGCAGAAGGAAAATCACATCCTCCCATGCTTGAAAGCAGAATAAAGGAAGAGAATACACAACTGTGTACAATATGTACAATACAACTGTACAACAATAACTAAGGGTACAAACGAAGCTGGGCTGGTGCACGGCTAATGCTGAGGATGGCTTAAAAATTGGCAGAGAAGATATCAGGAAAAAAGAAGCAGAAAAGAAATAAAGAAGGGAAAGGAGGAAATACCTGCAGGATAAGCAGGTAAGGACATAGCAAAACAGAAAATCTGGGGACAAGGTATGAGAAAATGGTATGTGCAAAGTGAAAGGGAAAATGAGAATGGAAATAGAAAAAGAGACAAAAAAAGAAAAAAAAAGACAAATATATAGGCCAGAATAAAGAGGAACGTGGCGGCATCCTTATACCGCACCCACCTTTGAGGTACCTCAAATAGGAAGAGTTTCAGCCAGGATGGCTCTGCACCGCATTTGCACTGGCTTTGCTGCATTTGTTAAGGCAAAGCTAACCCTCTCCGTATTGTTCCCATCTGAAACCAGCAGCAGCTTTTAAAAACGTTGAACAATACAGTAGAAGAGAGACAAGCGTTTAATCTGCCACACTCAGCTGCAAGCATCACCCAAGAACAACCACATTTCACTGCCACTCTAGTGAAAGTAAACCTAAAAGCTGAAATCTCAGAAACCAAAAAATCAAAATCTATCACAGTACCAGCGAGCATGAGAACACACAGGGGTGAGAAGGGAGCTGGAGCCTTTCCAGTACGCTGCAGACTGCTGACTCCTCCAGACTGTTACAGACTGGTTCTGCAACAACAGTTTTTCACCTGTGATTAATTTCAAACAACAGATCTGATCCTGAGTAAGTGCTGTTTATCCAGTTGGAGCTGGATGTTCCTGACAGTGCATTAGGCAGAGTTTAAAAAATAACTATAATAATAATAAAAAACCCACTTTAAAAAAGAAAAGATACATTTTGGAAGTAAATCCTCTGATTGCCTCTACTTACAGCACTTTGATTTACATCACAGAGTGACATGATCTGCCTGAACTGGATTCCTCTCTGCTGAAATTAAAAGCCTAAAACACTGCAGCAAACCCAGTCTGAAATAACCTCTCCTCTTCATGGAGCACACTGTGCACGGACTAGAGGGTAGTTTAGGTCAGAAGGGACCTCTAGAGGTCATCTGCTCCAGATGCCAGCAGCAGCAGCTTCGGTTGCTCAGGGCCTTGTCCAGCTAAGCTCCACAACCTCTCTAGCCAACCTGTTCAGTGTTCAAATATCCTAATTATGAAACCTTTTTCCATAATATTTCATTTGATATTCCTTTGTTGCAACTTATGACTGCTGCCTCTCAACTTGTTACCATGCTACTCCAAGGCCATTCTGTTCCCATCTTCTCCGTACCCTCCCCTTAGGTAGCTGAAGAGAGCAGAAAGATCCCCCCCAGCCTTCCCTCCTTAAGCCTGAAATTTTTAATGTGCTCCTGAGTTACAATGTCCACTTGGAGACTGTTACATCACATTGACATTTTCACTTTTCTGGTCAAACGTCAAAAAGATTTTGTAATCGGCAGACCCTTGACGTCAACTGCCGCTGGTACAGGTCTGCTCCTGCCACACAAAGCTGCTTGCTGATGCAGGCACAGCCGCTTCCCACCAGCTTGTGCACAGGGAGCACAAGGACAGTATGCCCAGGAGCACTGCAGTGCACTTGCACAGGTGGGGTTTTTTTTTGGCTTGGCTATAAGCAGCTTAATTACATTAGCCCAAACAAGTCATTCAGCAAAACCTTTCCACCTACAGCCAACAAACACACCCTTGAATACAAATTCATCCCTTTGTATTGCGTCTGGATAGGAATTCAGGATAATTAAAAATATTTCAGCTCTTACAAATGCCAGTCTGAAATGGCAGGTGTCTAGATGGTCAGTGGGATTTTGCCACTGTCACAATTTCAAGGTCATCCCCAACCTTATCACTAATACAAAGCTAACGTGATTCAGTTCTGAATCATCACTGCTTATTTATGTGTATAAAATCGCAGTTGCTTCCAGCAGCAACTAACTCTTTATTAATTCCACCACAGAAGATGCTGTAAGGGATTTACAGCAATTAAAAAAAGATAATCTGCTTTCTGCCCTGAACTGTCACTTCTGCACACGAACTAATGAAGCAGTGACTGACCCCAAGCTCCAGAGCTGTAAATATGAAGCCGAGTTCTGTGCTACCTTTTCCCTGGTACTCAGGAAAGGTATCAGCTTTGTGCACAATGGCAATATAACACAACTCTTTCCCTTTTATTAAAGCAATCGAGAGAGGACGACTGCATCCATCAACTCTCCATCCATCACCTTCCTGTCATCTTTCAATTTATTTCTGTCACTCTTTGTGGGAGGAAAGGTGTGTAATCGCAGCTCGCAATCATGAACCCTGGTGAGTATTTATAACTGCAGCCCACTCCATTGCTGATCCTTTAACAATGCCTGTCGCAGATTTATTTACCTTTGCAATAAAGCTAAGAGATTCATGGAACTGCAAGGCATTCTCTGTACTGATAAATACCACGAGCAGAGAAATATATGGGGAAAAACGCCTGTAAATTAGAAACTCTGAAGCAGCTCAACTTTACATTTAGGTATGCAGACCACTTCCATGCCACCATTCATCAGATACTGCATTACTTCGATACACTCATGATTAGTAAGACAGGAGACAGTAAAAAGAAGCCCTCCTTCCTCTGCTTGACCCATCCTGTCACCCAACAGACACATCCTTGCTAACGCACCCTGATGCTTCTCTTTTGATGCTAGCTCTGCATTTCCAATGAGCTGGACGATGCACTTGCTAGGGAGCCAAGTGAGATGATCCCCCTTCCAGATCACAAACCAGTTTTTCTTATGTGATGAAAAGGTTAGGCTCACTCACGGCGGTTAGGCTCATTCTAAAGGACAGCAGCTGTAAATTCTGGCATGTATAATTAGTAAAAGAATGCCACAAACATTTAGATAACAAAACCTACAAACAACCTCTGTGACGACAAAGGTAAGAGCCATAAGCAGCTATGATTTTAAACAAACTAATTATGTCCAATAAATCTATTCTCTTTCTGGACAAACAACACAGGAAGTTTACTGAATCTGGTCATGAGCAAACCATAGCGGGATGGAGTGCAGCTGCAGAAATGTCAAACCATCCTCACAAGGTTACACTCGACACTCCAGGAGAAATGCAAACAGCAGAAATTTGGAAGAAGGATTCCTAAGTGTCCTTAAAGAACTATAATTAGTTATTGCAGGTCAAAACGATACCAAATAGCAGGATGGTGATGAGAGCAAAAGGAAAGCAGGTTTCGCTGCTTGAACTTTGCCGTTAAAGAAATAAATATAGTTCTGATGCTAATACCTATTCTTGAGCAATCCTGTCACGTAATGATTATATTGTTATGCAACACGGTACAACTGATTTTTGGTTCTTCTTTGAAGCTATGGAATGAAATCTCGTTCTTCAATGCCAATTCTACTTTGGCTTCAATTCAATTTCATCTATGCATTTTAATTTGAATTGCTGGGGAAAAAAAAAAAACACAATTTATTATGTAGTAACTTTTTTATATGCTCTAAAACTAATTGTTGCTCATTTTAAAAAGAAAATCCAAACACGAAGCCCAACAACAAGAAAAAACCCAACCAAAACAACCACAAAAGACTATTTTTGCTATGAGCTTCCTGCCTTTTTTTTTTTTTTGCAATAACATGGACCGGATTACAAGGATGAAGACAAAGCAAAAGCACAGCCTCAGTCAATGACTTCCACATACACACTGCTGTGTACAGACATTTGGTTAACATACATTTAGCATAACAAAAACACTTTTTCCATCATCTAGTAAGTTTTTCTTTCTGCACTAGAAGGAAAATACTTGAAGTTCAAACCACAAGTAGTGGGGAGCAGTTTCAGTGCCTTAAAGTTCTGCTATAGACCGTCTACATGCCCGACAGACGTGCCACAGGTAAACAGAAACTATTAAAAAAACCAAACCAAAACCTTTGTAATTATTTTGATGAACCAAACCTGCTGCATTCCCATGGGCATCTATCTGTGGTGTTTCATCAACATTGCTCCAAAAGTCAGAACAGATCTCTGCTTTACCTGATAAATGTACTTGCCCTCTGTCTGAAGTGACAACAATGACGGTATTTCTAATGAAATATATTTTAAAGTATAAGGTTTTGGGCAGAAAACACTTACTAAGAGTGTCCACAAATTCCCAGCCACCTGCCCCTCACTCACAGCTAACATTGTCGAGCTGTTTTTTCACTTGCCATAGTCCAGGTTGCCTACAACATATCAGTTCAGTGTGTCCTTCAGTGTTCTGGTGTATCAAACTCTCCACTGCGATAAAAAGCTCCATGCCATGTCTCCAGCAAACTGGTTTTTTCTTTTTTTTTTTCCAAGGGAAAAATGCCAAGCTATTAGAACTAGATTAAAAGAAATCAGAGCTCAATTACCAGACAAGCAGTTTACACTTATGATCTGGGGGCCAAACAATGTCTGTGCTTCACTTGAAATATAATAAGGAATGGAGAGACTGTCTGCTCAGCAGCATTGACCAGGAAGAACATGCCTGTCCATTCTGTAGTAACTCTGGCACTTTAGATGGAGGACTCCTTAGTCACTCATTACTTTTCTACGCAGAAAAGCGGTAAGAGCCACTGAAATTAAAAACACTGCAACAGAACAATTATTCTAAGACACAGATAGGAGTAGCATGACAAATTAAGAGATAAACCCAGAAAACTAATTACTGTCATAAAGGAAGAAAAGATGAAACCCTGGAGCACAAAGTTACGTGTGAGAAGGCTTCCTGGGACAACATTCAAGTCAAACTTCTACCTGACTTGAGCACACAGGTAATCTCAGACACTTGATCAACCCTTAAAAGCTGCTGAGTATAAATTAGTGTGTGCTAATTACCTCGTGAGCTTTTCCTCCACTTACGGGAAGTAAAAGGAAGAATGGCAGTGCCAGTTTAGTCTAAGGTTGTGTGTATTTATAGATGCACATATCTGTTTGAATCAGAGTTACATCAGTGCTAGTACTCAATACCCAATTAACGTTCTGCTTCCACTTAAACAAAACTGTGGCTAATATTGGTCTAACGAGAAAAAGTATGTTTTCAGCTTATTTAATTAAGCAAATGCAGTAATGACTATGTGACAACTCCTGCTCTAGCTCAGTAAAAGTAATGCCAACAATGGCATAAGCAAACCTGTTTCTGATCTGTTCAGGGTAAACCGAAGTACTCGGTTAGCCTCCCTTTACAGCAGCTCTGGGACTGTGATTAAAGCTTCTTCAAAACCAAGTAGCTGATTACACTCTGGAAATAAACCTGGTTTATCTTCATTACCTGAAACTAGCCTGTGCTAAAACGATGCCAGGCAAGCATCCTTTAGCCAAGGGGAAGACAGCTGTATTCAAACCAGTTCTGTGTGGGCAGGTATTTTGATGAATTTGAACTGGAAACCTTGAACTTGAAATTACCCCATTGTAACTGGAGCCAGACCAAGATTTTAACGAAATATAAATGCTGTGTTTTTGCCTAGCATCACTAAGTTACCTAATGGGAGCATGTGGGCACACTGGAAAGCATCCCGTAAGAATTGTAAGATGTAAGACATGTAGACGATGTAAGAGACAGACTGATTGAAAGACACATGGAAAAAAATAACTGAGGGGTGCAGCTGAATCTGTAAAAGGCCACCTAAAACCAGAAGGAAATAATCCGTCCCATCAGCCTGCAGCGGCCAGGGAAGGAGAAGAGTTCCTTATTCAAAACCTGCTTGGGTGTGATCCTGTGCAACCTGCTCCAGGTGAGCCTGCTCTGTCAGGGTGGTTGGACTGGATGATCTCCAGAGGTCCCTTCCAACCTCTACCATTCTGTGACTCTGTCAGCAAAGCTTGGGTTTCCTGACAGGGATGCTAGGAAGGGCGGGATCTGGCAACCGAGATGCAGCCCAGAAGCCCATTGCTGGAGGGCTGCAGGAGTATCTTGTACAAGTACCTGTCCCAAGCTACATAGATATAAGATACATATGCTGCCTTGGGGCAGCAGGTAGCAAGAACATCTGCTTGAAGGCCCTGCCTGGACCTATTTAGCCAACTTCACCAGTGACAGAGAGAGCACGCTCAGTTACAACCACCTATTCAACACATGCTTTCAGTTACGTTTTCTCAATTCAGGTCTCCCTCTCCTCGCCCAACACGTTCACGTGTACAAAGGAGGAAAATAAATGTTCAATCTGCAGAGTCACAGACTGGTAAACCCTATATAAGTACCCAGAAAATATGTTAAATGATCCTCTTTACTGTTTAGGTTTACTGTTTTCCAGGTATTTTCAATTATTAGGCCACACTAGTTTCACATAGGAAAATTGTTGTAATTATCGCGACGCCAGGACAGTGCATGAAGGAAACGCAATTACCACACTTCACATGTACAGGCTTCCAGGGGTCTTTTAGTAAGGTGATTCACAAGAAGGTACTGAAGAACACCGAGTAGCCCAGTAGAAAACCAAAATACTCTGAAAACGGAAAGAACTATCCAGAGACAGAACACAAAGAGGGAAGATAAATTCCTTTATGTGAAAACTAGCAGGTTGCGGGGCTTGAAGATTTCACACTGGTGTTTTAAAACATTGCTTCAATAAAACAAGCTGGAAATTTGGTGGGGAGTAAGATAGATAATTTCAGGGGCTATGAAGTTATCATCATCTTCATGGAGGCAGCAAAGGACTAATGAAGATTTGGTATCTCTCACACAGTGGGGAAACCTACTCAGTTCCCTACAGGAGTAGAGCAAGCAATGGAAATAATGCAAAGCTCTAATGCTACCTTCAGCAGATAGTGTATCAATCCAGTGCTCGACAGAGTTAAAAACTTGCGTTTCCTATCTGCAGTTCATACAAAAATCCTCCCTGCTCTATAATATTATAGGTATTTGGTAACACCTTCGTGAACATGATTTATTATACTGAAATCTCCTTTTGCGCTTCTTAAATCCCATTACTGATTTACTTCCTCCTGAATTCATTATCCAAAACATAAATGCTAGCAGTGCCAAATTCATCACTTCATTAATCATTTGAATGCTACTCAATCTCCTCGTAGTCCTCAAACTATGCTTATTCTCCTATATCAAGACACATTCAGCATGATAATGGGATTGGGGGAGGCGAGTGACCCACAAAACCCACGATATCCTAAATGGCCCCTGATTTGTGACAGTTAGTGCACAGCAATATCACTGCCAGTCAGCCGAGAGCGACAGGCCACCCATCACATGTCCTCCAGCCCAGAGTGTCTTATGATGCCATTCAATGACCACCAGTGAAATCCAAAACTGTGAAAAGGAACGATTGACAAAGAATTAACAGAAGTAAAAGTCTCACAAAAATAGTTAAGCGTTTAATTCTTCCCTGGAAAAGGCTAAGAGAAAGGATTTAAAATGATTAAAATAGGAACAAAGGCACAAAATAAGGGCAATGTGCCTGCTTTCACGCCTTGGAAGCACACCGTCTGCTAAACACAAAGCCTCGCTAATGTCTTACGGTATTTCCACAAAATGTCAAACTCTGCTAATGATAACGAAAATAAACACTCACCCCACTGGTTAGTTGGTTCATTTGTTGAGGGAATCAGGGAAAGAACATCCAGAAAGGGATTTCACCCAGAAAGGGACAGTATATATTGGTAAAAATTTAAGATGGCTGAATATGGTTTGGGTTTTATTCCAGATGACACTATTTTGTAGGAAAGGACATACTTTTTGATCCTTTCTAAGCATTTTGTATCCTTTTTAAGGTAAAAGAAAGAGAAATACAGGTAAAAAGTGTTATTCTTTTTGATACTTCACTTCAAAATGGTGGGCATAAGAGAGAAGCAAGTCACCCTACATGTGAAAAATGACTACTTCTGTTTTTTTAGAAAGTGCAAAAAGGTAAAAGCACAAATGGTGAGGGTAGCATAGCCAGAGTAGGTGGGCTTTATATCTTTGCCAAACCTTAGCTGAACTTTATTAAACTCTCTAGCCTGCAGACAGCTGTTACGGGTTATCGAGTTCAGCAGAAACTGGAAAAGCTTTACAGCTGCTCTAACCTCTACCAGAAACGAAGAAGTTGGCTTAATTACCCGAGAGCCCAAAGTGCTGTTTCTCTCCTGCCCACCCAACTTCTTTTGAGAAAATCAACTTTGACAAGAAAAACCCTATCTGTTTCCAGCTGTCTTGGAACAGACGTGAGATGAGAGCTTTGATTGCTGA
>NW_010416986.1:36708-50408 GCF_000710305.1 Buceros rhinoceros silvestris | reverse complement strand
CTGAACCGACTTTCACAGGCAGGGTACATTTCTCTAGGTGACATTAACAACGATCAGAAAAGATTCAGTTTACACTTCTAATAAAAATCAGCATACGCACAGATCACAAGCCGCAGTAGCGCACCCTGTGCTTCGGCCTCTCGGTACCTACAACACAAACAGGGGCTACAGTCCAACATCAAACCCTGGATTAACTCAGACTAAAGCTTCCACCACAAAAAGTGGTCTTTCAAACCATTTGGATGTCTATGCTCCTGGATATCTCTGTTTGTTCAGTGGAATTCATGGTTATGTGCTATATTGAAAGTGATTAAACCATGAACAATCCTGCAGCCTCGGGAGATGTCCTTTCCAAGAGACTGACAACTATCGAGAAAGAGCTGCCAGCAAAGCCAATCAGAACAGCCACAATGATTGAAAGTATTAAAAAGAAGAAAAGAAAAAGGAAAAAAGAATTCTTTTAAAATTTGGGAGGAGAGGGGATGAACAAGAATTCAGATGAAGTCAGAACAGCGCTTCCTTGCATATATTAGCATCTCAGATGGCACATGCCAATAATTTCACAGGTTTAGATCTTCATCAGAGGCTCGGAACTGCTCCTGGTGCTACAGAAGCTGATTTGCACCTAACCCCTTACACAGCATTAAAAAAAGAAATGTCCCTACCTCCACAGTTTGTACGAGCTGTGTTACAGTGCCAAGGTCTGGTACCTCGCTTGGGTTATTCTTGGCAGTTGTGTCAGTGCCAGCCACGCAAGCTAAAGCAGCCACTCGTGAGATGTGGATCCACGCTCTGCTTTAACAGATTGGAAGTGTTGGTTCCTATTACTTTTCTAAGTAGGTATAACTTATCCACTCCACAGAACGTACTCTCGCAGCGAGTCGCTGATCCCCTGGTACCATGCCCTGCACTACACACCGCCCAAGCTCCTTGTGCTAGTTCACAGTGGGACTGTCTGCTCCACAAGCTAGTCCAGTAGGAGGAACTGGACAACAGCTTTTCTCCAAGCAAAGGAAGACTGAGAGCCAATGCAAAAGCCATGGAGGAAATCTGCTAAGACAGAGTAGGCTTCAATGCAGATGTCTCTTCAAGGTTTATTTTGCATGAATTTGCAGCGTGAAAAAATGCTTAGGCTGGACTTTTTTCTTGGCTGGATCAGCCTTGGTTTTTTCTTTTTTTCTGTCCTCCTTCACAGTCATTGTCTTCTTTTAACCTCCACTGGAACTTAGGAAGGAGCTGAGAAAACAGCTCTGTTCCTTCAGAGCAGCAGTCAAAAGAATAATAATTAGCTTTTGTCTTTTGTTGTTTTCACACTTTAGTTGTAGTTAAGCCAGAATATCTGGCTCCTCTGTCAACAGCAGCCAAATGCAGAGACCGAACACACATTCGAAAGATAAAGAAATAATGATTGCTTCCTCAATTCCATAAGAGACATTAAATCCCAGTTTCCAGAAGGCGTAACATTCTGCACTGCCCTATGCAGTTATGCGATGCTGCCCAGCAATTACGTCCTACCCTGTGCGTGAGGTATTTACCATCGTCCAAGTCAGTAACGCATTCACTGACTGCATTTTCAATGAGGTCTAAGTAACTTCCATCCCCGTCAAGAGCTTCCCCAATCCTACTAAAAGAGCAGCAAAAGGAACATGTGTACACAAGCCACCCCTCCTAGCTTGCAGCGCTCAGACTGAGGTGTGTGCTGGCTCCCACTGTAACAAAAGGGTTTGCTCTGCTGCGCTCTCCAGACCTGGCCTGTTCCTCACCGATCTGGTACCTAGCATGACACATGATACCACAGCAGACCTTTGCGAGTGCCAGGACCGGTCAACGCACTAAAACTCGGTCCACATGAGCCTGCCACAATGCTGAAAGAATATCTGCACTATTTAAAAGACTGTTGAAGCTCTTTATCCACAGCTTGCTTGTAATAATGGAATTAGTCCCATCCAGCTAACGAATACCGCTTTCCCTGTTTCTCCTGCACGCTCATCTAAAAAAAATGAAGACAGACTCTCAGCATCTTCACTAGCAAGGTGAGCCATTACCAGTGTATCACATGGCTGGCCTGCAGCAAGGTATTAATTATAGGGCTCAAGTTATAACCATTACGTTTTCATGGAAGGAGGATTTCATGAATAGGACTCCTGACTTCTCCATCTGCTTGCGCTTCTGACTTAATATGCAACATTGACCAGATCTCATTATCAGAGTTGTATTGAACCCGACATAATACTGTCTACACACTTCGGGAAGCACTATGAGAGGCTTTTGGCACGTGGAAGAAAAAAAGGGTGCTAAATGCAGTAATTTGCTCTCATAGAATTATCAGTCACATAATGTTAAAAGGCTCTTTGGGGGGTATTGATGGGTTTCCACCAGGGCTCTAGCGATGGTTTTCCCCTGAGGGTCTCGATGATCATTCTTCTCTACACACCAACTCAGAGTGGCACTCTTCTGTATTTGTCGTGCAGTTCTCCTGATACTTCTGCTGAAGCAGTAAACCAATCTCTAAGTACACGGTGGAAAAGAGAATCTCATTCTGCTAGCAGATCTTCAGTGAGGATAGGAGTAAGATCAGCTAGAGTGAGACTGCTTTTGCTACTGCAAGTAATATCCAAAGTACAAACACTCCTTCTAGCCCATCTGGGGTGTGACAAAAACTGAATCCTTAACGTTTTTCACAACTTTTTTGCAATAGCTGTGGTTTCAAATGGCCAGCTAGTGACAAGAGAAGGAGTTCAGTCTCCGAGCTTATATCACTGCTAGAGCAGTCTGCAGACCCACCTTGGTACCACTGAGCTCCTGCTAAACAACAGCAACTTTATCTGACCCCTTCTCCCCAGTCTGTGTACCAGCAGCATGGAAAAAACTATCAGCTGGTACAAACTCTCAGTTGCTCCTGACCTGGAAAAAATGTGAACCTCAAGTAAGGCAAAAGACTGCACATGCCATTAGCAATTCTCTAGGGTTTTTCAGCCGTTTCATTTTCCACGTTTGTACAGGTAGACTGTTCTTCAATATTTAAACATACTATTTGGGCAGGAATGAGCAAATTGTCTCCTGTTTTGATACTGGAGTGAAAAATAAGATATCCACATGTTGGACTTCATCTGTAACGGACAGTGCCTGCCTCTTGGAGAGTATCTTGTTCCACACACGTTTTTATTTCTGATTTGCTACACTAAAAACATGACTGAGGCAGTTTTTCTATACAGCAGTGAGCAAGTATATAAAACATTCTCAGCTGCGAGCACCTGACATGCTAGAACAAGGATCACTGTTTAAAGCATTTTAAATCAAAGGACATAGCAACTGGGACAACATTAAGATTCTCTGATAAGCTGGTTTT
Organism: Buceros rhinoceros silvestris; assembly: GCF_000710305.1. Classification (NCBI taxonomy): domain Eukaryota; kingdom Metazoa; phylum Chordata; class Aves; order Bucerotiformes; family Bucerotidae; genus Buceros; species Buceros rhinoceros. Next base: position 47,059 of record NW_010416986.1, on the reverse strand, counting down.
CAATTATTTACATACAGCCTCACTGTTAAATAGAGGATGCCTTCGCTATAAATATTACTAAGAGACAGAAGGGCTGGCAAAGCATCATAGTCACAAGATTAAAGTGTAAAACATTTTCAATTATTTGCAAACTATTCCTCACTGCAGGATGTGTATTAACCTGCAAATATACTTACACTTTTCTTTCAATATTAAGAATTACTACCGAAGATGTTTCACCTTCTGAACAACGCAACTACTTCAATAACCCTTTAACACCGTTTCTAAAGAGACAAAACAACTCTCTCCCGCAACAACGCTCCACACAAGTACCGATATTTCAGGTTTTGTCCAATCTAGATGCAAGAAAAATCTTTATTCAGACACAAAAGTCCCACCATTGGGAGAATCTTAATGGATAATTTCTGTTATAATACAAGTCACTCTTCTCCCAGGACTGCCTCAAAGCCTAAGTTAGAATTTACAGAAAGATTATTATATTTGATAAAAGGCTTAGCTGTGGGTCTAAGAAAAACCACATGAGTGAGGGCAGAAATAATAAGAATCAATAATCCAGTGTTGTTACACGGTTAGAAGCATAGTTTTAAACAATATTAAAAACCCTATCATGGTAGGCATTGGTTTTCTCATGCATGCTGCAAAAATAAAGAAGTAGCTTAAAAAAATAAAATCAAAGTAAATCAGTTACTAACCACAGGGCGCATTTTCTGCTTAAGATGCTTAAATATTGGCGTGCTGCTCTGTAGCTAAAATGACTCACTCCATTTACTGCTAACTAGGAGAATGGGAGCTTGACTGAGATTTGTGGGAAAAAAGACCTGGGTATCTCAACAACTGTCAGAAAAAAAACATCTCATGTTAAAGCATGGAGGGCTTTTAAGCTAACTTACTAATAGAGAAATTCAACTCCTAGGAAGGTATCTGCAACCTAACAGGTCACAAATTGGTTTCAGTACGTGCTCTCCTGGTTAGGAAATTCAGAAATAGAAAGAAAAAAGGGAAAGATCAAATGGACAGCAGTTTATTAAATAAAACCTACCCTAATATTAGAAGTCCATTACTTTATTGGGAGAAATGTTCTTGAGGAATTTCCCTACTCTGAAATTTATAATTATTTCACTACAGAATGAACAGGAAGCATCAGACATTGGTTGTGAAGAGTAACTGGGAGCGCTTATGATGAACTCCAATTTTACAGCAGTGGATTTAAGACATTAAAATTCCTTCATTTATTTAGTCTAGTATCTCAGCTATATTCTCTTTACTTATCATCACCATGGCTTGGCTTCACAAATGAAGATCTGGGAAGGGCTTTTCCCACGCTCACTGCAAGCGATGAGTGCACCCTGCAGGCCTGCGCGGTGGGTTTTTGAGGTGAGGCACCAGCGTGCGCGGAACTGGCTCCACCCTTTACACCTGAGGTTCATCTGCCAGGGCCTAGCGAGCTTGGATGGTGACAGCGAAGTCCTCAGGTCGTAGGTTTGCTTAGAGTGTCCTTCTCTTGGAGCCTTACAGGGCTAAACGAGCTCCATCTGCCCGGGTTTGGAGTCAGAGTTGTCCTTCTCCTAGGATGGCTGCCCAAAGGCTAGTGAGCCCATCCTGCCCGTGGACACACTTTGTCTGACCCTGCAGTTGAGACCTGTCTGGCTTGGGAGACCCCACCGGAGGCACATGCCACCACCAGCACAGCTCTCAACCTCACAAGGGCACGCAAGCTCTTTCCTGGACCATGCACTTCAAAACCATGTGTACAATGGTCATCAGAAGTCACACGTGGTAACTCTGGAGAGCACAGTATCCCAGCGGTGCAGACAAAACTGAGCTTCTAGGAGTTAGAGATAGTCTGCTCAGGAGAAGAGATAAAAAAAGTAGTAGAGCCACATGCTTCCCTGCTCATCCATCCCTTACAGGTACCACGCTAAATGGCAAGGTTATCACTGGATTGCTCTAATACTGAGCAAAAACATTTCCTTTGTGCATAAGGAGGAATGAATCACGTGGGAAAAGGTGACATCTTCAGTACTACTCCTGCCACTATGCAAAATTTCTCTAAATTATGCAATCCATGAATATGGCATTCATAAATGTATTTTTTGAAAAAATGACCTTAAATAAGTTTCTGCATAATATCAGCAAGTGAGATTTCTCAGTGAAAGTGAAAAATCTGCAGGAATGGGAAGACTGGAAGACCATGTGCCAGCTACTCCACAGCAGAGGCTTCCAAACCAAAACAAGAGGCCATCAGAAAACACAAACAACGACAACTCTGCTCCTTCACTGAAGTAGCCCTTCTTTTTCTTTCAGTTGCACAGAAATTTGAATGAAGGCTTTGCAACAGATGCACAGAATGGACAGCGGAGTATCACAGTCACAGGGATGTCTCAGCTGACATCCTACACCACAATGAAATCAGTATTTTCTACATTTTTTCATGGATTTTTGTCTACCTGGAGACTGACCTCCAAAGACGGTAATCCAACAGCTTACCTAGGGAATGTGCTTCAAAGCTTTCCATGCCTTACAGTTTGAAAGTTTCTCCTACCTCAAGTAAAGCTTCCTTGATATATTTCACAGCTTTTTTGTCCTCTCCTGACCTCACTGGCAGTACAGAATAGCTTGTTAACTAACTTCACAGAAACTTCTATGCCTCTATTTCTCCCCTTTATACTTTCCTCCAGAAACAAAACAACGCCATTTATTTCAGGGTCAGAGATCCTAGACTTCCAATCACATTGCTGTAGTTCCCTCTCCCTAATTGTCAGATGACTTCCACCCCCCCCAAATTGCAGTAACCACAACTGGACATATTTTAACTTCAACCTTTAGCACACCTTGTAGGCAAGGAGGTTATTTTATACATTTTACACTGCTGTCAGTGCACCTCAACAGACGGTCTATTTTTGGTTTAAGTGGTACGACACTGTTGATGCACAAAGTTCGCAATCTGATAGAACAGTCAGATACCCTTAATTGCAGGACTTCTGCCCAGACAGCTGTTCTGTCCTCCTGAGGGAAATAATTTCTCACCAAGGGTGAAATTCACTCATCTACTAAAGGACACCTCAGGGCTGGGTGTCCAATCCAACCTCATCTAAACCAGCCTGTACAAAATGCCTTGGATTCAGGAGTAACACCACATTTCATCCATGCCACACAGATGCACGTGGGATGAGCTGCCCTCAGGAGAGGCACTCCTCATGATTTCACCAGGTAAACCAGATAGTTAAAATACTGGTTTATAGTTAAACGATGGCTGCCCAGTTCTCAGGCAGCTGTTCAAATGCGCTTGACATACACTGTGCACTTTCCTCATGGAGCTGGACTCTGTTCCTCACAAACCAGAGAAAGAGCAGGAAGCATTTTATACTTTTATCATCCAATGTACTCGTGTCCCCTCTCAGCTTAACGCCTTCAGCCGTACTTGCGAAGATCATTCAGCCTCTTAACCAAAAGCAATGCACAGCACTTGCCCCAGGAGAAAGCCCTTCCAAAAAGAACTCCCTTCTCTAGGGCTTCTCATTGTGAAGCGAAGAATTAGTCCTGCTTTCTCACGAGAATGACACACTCTCATATGAGAAAAGCCTCGCTAAAAAAAGTCAAAGCAAATGCTTGCTGTAGGAACTTTTTTCTCTGTAAATAATTTAGAGGGCCAAGCTAAGTTTTAGAAACAAGCACTAAGACTGGTCTGAACAGCCTGAGAAGACGTTTAAGAAGAAATACTCGTATATATAAGACACCCTCCCCCGCTTTTGTAATTTTGACACTAGTGATTTTACTGAAAAAAGAAATTCACACAGAAATTCATTTTAAAGCCAGGTAAGTTTAATTTATTTTCTACAAGAGGAAAACAAATGCTAATATATACTGCTACCTGGCACGCTCACATGCAAACTCATCTTGTCAGTGGCATGGGAGCTGTGGAAAGCACTGCCAAGGCACTGCGAAACAGTTCAAATAGTCAAGCAATAATTCCAGGAGAAGAGGAAGGATAACTATGGCCTGGCAAGGGGCATGGCAGCTTACACATGAGAAACCACCTCATCAAAACCCCGGTCCTAAAACACAATCCCCAAAGCTTTGATGACAAAGTTAGCACACTTGCATGGTCCCCCTTGCACTGACTACGCTGTCCAGGGGTTTAACTTTCATACCCATGTTCTCTCCTCCCCGCTCTCAGAAAACTGTATCCATTTTTGATAATACTCAGTCTTTGCAAAAGAACACAGATCAAAAACATTTTAAATTGAGCAAGAATATTTTTTTAATATTTTAACCTGAAATTCACCAAATGAATGCCCAAAGTCAACAATTATTGTCCTAATAGTAGCTACGTACATATCTAGCAGAATTACAGTCTTCAATTTTAAGTAAATTCAAGTGCTGGTCAGTAGGAGATCTAACAAAAACTTTACACATTTATTTGAAGAGTGTGATGTTAAAATACGTCTACCAATGCAAGGACACAGATTTGGATATTATGTAGAGAATAGGCTTAAGGGACCCTTGCCAGATTTCTTGACTACTCTTCACAAGACACTGATGAGAGGCCAACATCTGTTCTAATCAAAGCTCTTCAACATCACAGTGCACAAGAGAAAAATCTTCATGTACAACAACTTTACATTGCTTGTATCACACTAGAAAGTGTAAAAATAAAATCCCAAACTCCCTCCTGCTCCACAGAACACTCACATACCACCACCTCCCTTGCTTCCTCAAACAAGTCAATCACATCCCCATTTAATTTTTTATGAAAGTAATGAGAAAAATATAAGTTAAGATATGCAGCTAGATCATCTCACCTGTCCTTAAGCTGACAAAGGAATGACCAAACAGTGTATCTTGTAGTACTTAGTTTGGTCTGAATATATTGACAGACTGGATTCACCAAAACAGCGTAGACTACACACAGATTTATCTATCTTTATATTTTAACATCACACTCTCCAAATATATGTGTAAATTTTTGTTACATCTCCTACAGACCAGCACTTGAATTTACTCAAAATTGAAGACCAAAGTCCTGAACAGTCCTTCTGGATTTGCCTGGCCTTCAATGCTCAGCACTTGTTCCCTAGCAGGAAAACCACAACGAAGCAGGAGTGTTGATGCAATAAAATCTCAGCAGGTGTTTCAGTTTGTACACGCGAGTTGTCAGAACCATAATGCAGTAATAGAATATGCTCACAGTCATCTGCATGATCTAAGGATACAGTTAAGTATAAAGCTTAACACGGAGATTTCTACTAGCAGAGTATGAGCTGCACTAAGCAAAAGCTTTTACATTCTAAAAATAAAGTTAATTTGTTGAAAACATCATGGAAAGGAAGTTGCAAATGACTAAACTCATTTGCTATTCCTGTCTTAGACACCTGGTACCTAACACTGCAGTAACTATAAGTACTCAAGTTCTCCACAGAGCAATAGAACAAAGAACTGTTAAAAAAAACCCTCACCAAACCAAACTTAGAAAAACAATCAATAATTGAATCTGGTTTCATTAAACACTGTTCTACTTGCTAAAACATTGTCCTTCATCAGATGCAAACCACAGCTCTCTGCCAACTGCTAACCCTTCCGAAGAGGAAGGCACACTTTCTGCATTTATAACATACAAACGGCTTTAAGAAAATAATTTGCATGAAGCAATAAACCTGAAATGGGCAATTTCACCAGTGCGCTTTTTTCTTTAATAGATAAGAAGTGATGGATAAATTTACTTTGAAACCTAATCTCTCAGCTATATTTTTCTGCTGAAACTATTAGCCGACTAACTGGAAGGAAATAATTTAAGAGAAGATTAAGCCTTTTCAAGAAAACACAAACAAAATCTTTTGTTTTAAGAGCAAAACCCAAACATGAGCAAGTATTTCAACCCCATCTTCCCTGTCCAGTACTAACTAAAAGCTTCATGACATTTTATGCTAAGCAAGTACCTTTCCTTGGGCTGTTCAAATGGTTTTTTGCTCGAGCTCAGAAGATAAATCATTCCACTTGTGTACATAGTTACTCTTTAATAGTTTCATTCTTCTGGGATGTTTAAGTAGGACCCTGGAACTCCAGAGCTGACCTCTAAACCATTGCAAGGAACATCAGGAGAAAACACTGCAGTAAAGGAGCAGTAGAGAGGGGTGGTCTTTGTAGGACAGTACTTCTTCACACGGAAGCATATTAGTACTTCCCTCATGAGGAAGAAATATTCCACTGCAAGACCTTTATTTGACAACGTGGGGCTCTAGCAGCAGTCAGAACCTACCAAGAAAACTAGTTCTGCTTATATTGAGCTCTGGCAAAAAAAATTAAAGCTGTCTCCTGATTCAGCTCACAGCACAGTGCTGCTTACTGCTTATTCAGCAACACCACAGGCTGATACCGTCACCCAAGTTCCCCTGTCCTCAAACCTTGTCCTCAATAGTCAGAAGGTCCCTACCCTGACAACAGATTCACTACAAAAAAAAATCCCGAACAAACCCAAACCCCTTAATTGTTCAGTTATGCTGTATTATGCAGATCTCATTCACTAACCTCCCACAGAATCTGCCAGGTTGGCTGTATTACGCATATTCTTACTGATACACACGAAATGCAGAGCAGAACAAAAGAAAAAAAATCCAACCCGGCTAACTCGTCACACATTCATTACTCAACCTTCAGTGATTTCGCTGACAGAGAAGCCTGGTAATTCTCTTCCTAGACTTGACGGGAGAAAGTCAATGTTTCTTTGTAGTTACGCAGCCTGCACAGTTATTTAGATTTTCTCAGACAGGTTTTTGATGGTTTTGAACAGAACAGAAAAAACGTTATTCACAGTTAGGACACAGAGAATCTGGCTGAGCTCTCCCAAGGTAATATTCGGAAAGTTCTGCTATCTAGAAAGCAATAAAAAGAAACTTGCCTTCCATAAAGATCCTGTTCCAGTAGATTTTTCCAACGTGATTACCTCCAAGAAATATTAGGTTTGATAAAATCAACATCGAAGTGCTAACAGATGCTAGGACAGCATGAAGTCGACGACGAGTTCTTGGCGAGAAGAAACGCTCCTGGGGGGCAAACAAAAGGTGCAGTTGAAGTTAACAATCCCTACAACTTTCCAAGCAACGTTAAAAAAAGATATTGTAGGTACACCAACTTCTGTACAGAATTTCAATTCCTTATCAAATCTCAAAACTTTTAAAATATCTTCCAGAACTCCACACAACATCATTTAAGTTTGGGTAAGACTTCACGATAAAAAGCAGCGTTGAATCACAGCTGGGGTTGGAAGGTAACTCTGGAGGTTACCTAGAGAGGTCATCAAAGCCGGGTCAGCTAGAGCAGGCTGCTCAGCACTCTGTCCAGTTGGTTTTGAATATCTCCAACAATGGAGACTGCACAACCTTGATGAGCAGCCTGTGCTGGGGTTTGCCCACCCTCACAGTAAAAAAGATCTTCTTACGTTTAAATGGAATTTCTTGTGCTTCAGTTTGTGCCTGTTGCCTTTTGTCCTGTGACTAAATACCACTGAGAAGAGTCAGGCTTTGCATTCTTCCCCCCTACAATTAGGTATCTACACACACGCATAAGACCCTCCCTGAGCCCTCTCTTGTCCGGGCTGAACAATCCCAGCTCACAGGCTCTCCAGTCCCTTCACCATCTTCGTGGCACTTTGCTGGACTCACTCCAGCATGCCCATGTCTGTCTTGTAGCGGGGAGCCCAGAACTGGACACAGTTCTGTACATCCCATACTCAATTCTTTTTATATTAAATGTCCTTCTTGATGAATTTTTACTGATGGACATAATCAGTAACAACATGCTTCTAGGGGGGATAATACCACCCAACAGGTTCTATATGGAGTAAAGCACTTTGGCACAAAACAAACAGCATCGAACAACTTCTGAAGTCATTAATTCTTTGGCTGATTATTAAGACTTCACTAAAAGATTCTAGAATCAGATCACAACTGGTTATCACAATGAGTCTTAATAAACAGACACTTCCTTATAAGAAAAGATTTAAGTACACATGAAATCCCCATTTTTTTTCAGTACTATTACCGCTCATGTTCAAGAAATGTAAATACCTGCTGCAAAGTTTTTTGGTGCTGTTGTTCTAATGATACAAATAAATTAGGTCTCTCTCCACCACACACTAGTTCACATTTTTCTTAATCTGTATTTTACATTATCACCTGAGGGGTGAGTGCAGCCTAGAGACCGTAAGAAGATGGTGAAAGAAGGATAAGAAAATTTTAGCTTCCTCCAATATTCAGTTGTTAGAACAAATTGCAAAGAGCATTACAGCACATTGTGAGGAAATATTGTCTCATTACTGCATAAGAAAAAATATCTTGTTCATCATGGCCCCAGACCAAAAGCCTCTCTCCATAGTACCTGAATCTGCAAAAGACTGAATGCTCCGTGTGAAGCGATAAGCATTTGCCAGGACATGGGAAATATTAGGAAAATATTAGGAGCTGTTCAGCCTTCACATCATAAATGTTGATGTTGCAGAAAACAAAGTCTTACAACTGCAGCTTGAAAAAAACAAAGCAATAATTAATTTTTAATAGCTGCAGCCAGACCAGAATTCATGCTCAGATACCTGAAACATCACAAACATACGCTCAAAGCAGATCTAAAAATACACTGCTAGACAATTTAAATTGCCAGTTCTGTAAACATCAAAACAACTATTTCAACTGCTAGATTACAAAGTGACAAATCTTCAAACAAACGACAGCTACAAGCGTAAAAGTACAATTTTAACATATTACTGCAACATAGATATTTGGTAAAGCGAATGTTAGCCCCAGTCAGAACCGTATGTAGCACGAGTCAGAGTCAACACAAAAATGGGGATAGATAAGCTTCAAGGACAAGTACCCTGTGTCAGCCAATACAGCAACAGTTAACCTTCCACATAATGTTATGAAAGACACTCATGTGTGAAAACTGAGACCTTTTTCTCTGAAAACTCTGGGTGAAAACTAGGGCAAAGCAGAAGGGTAGAGAATATAAGACAATTATATAAATATTTGCAGATGCCAACAGTTACTTAGTGAAATAAGCTCTTCCCATTCTAGTACTTTGTATCTCCAAAGCTGTCCAAGGACTTCCAAAACATTCCCTTTCAGGTCAGATACAGGTAGAGGATATCTCAAGTTTGGCTCCTCCTGAAACACGCAGCATAAATGCATGATCCCACATATGGAAAATGTCACGTATGCCTTTACGGAATGCATAAGCAAACACACAGAGAAAACATTTGAAATCTTGCTAATCCATGTTAACAAGCAAGGTTAAACAAGGAGCAGTTATGATCATGCTAACTTGAACTTCTGTGTTGAGTCACCAAACTCACCCTCTCTCACACCACGCTAATTAAATCTGATTGAGCTGTAGCTTATCTGGAGCGCATAGTCTATCATCAGACCTGCCTTTCGCTCTCCCTTTGTCTATAAAAGAGATTCATCAACTCTACAGAGAAACAGGTTCTAATTAGGAAGGGGTGGGGGGGTGGGGAGGGGAAGAATATTCTGGTAAAGCTGTAGAAAGAGTTAGAGACAGACAACCCACCAGACAGCTGGTGTTGGACTGCGTTTTCCAGCCAGGCACTGATTAGACCTGGTAAGTTTGTGAGATCGCCCCTTTTACAGCCCAAAGCAGTACAGCTAAGACAAACAACACGAATACCTAAAAAGGCTCTGCCGCTATTTTTTTTTTTTTAAGAAGGGTTACTACAAAAATAAATAAACCTGTCACATATAATACATCACCCTCTACAGAAGTGCTGTATGTTAAACAGCACAAGTTAACCATAGTACAGACTGTAAAAGCCTTTGGTCATTTATAAGGTATAAGGGAGTAGTTCAAGACAGAAAGAGTTTGGACACACACTGAATCCTTTCTGGGTTTTGCTGTAGCTAATTTCCATTAACGTCGCTAGGCAGTGATCCAAAAGGCAGGACGCATTTTCCTGAGAGTCTTTGATGTCAATGCAGCTTTTAACCAGCTGCAACGAAGGTAAAAATGGAAAATGTTCTTTAAACATCTCATGTCACCTAGAAAAAGGTCACTATGAAAGCACCTGGGCAGCTACTGTGCTCACGTTAATAGACTAGAAGCAGTAATTTACTCATGAAAAAGGAATGAGGCTGGTCTAGATAAACCATAATAACATTTGTGAGTTAAATACCTACCAGCATGTGGATTTTTCTGAATGTACGGCAAGTTGTTTTCATCAAAGCAAACAAAATAATTAAAAAACCCCTCTCCAGACCCGTAACTCTTCATTATGCTATTTAATGCTTTTAACAATATGTTCCATTGCAACAGTATGAGCAGCTGCTACGGATTTGTGGTGTTCCTC
>NW_010416986.1:36233-36561 GCF_000710305.1 Buceros rhinoceros silvestris | reverse complement strand
CCCTGTTGGAAGCCAGAAGACAGAGCAAAAGAGCACCTAGTGTTAAAAAGATACTGAAGCTGCGGCTGCCTAGCTGAAACCCTTCTATTTGCATCCTTCCTCGATGCTCCATCTTACTTGTAATCTCACATCAATACTTCATCGTACTTCACATTTAAGTAACCACCCCCCCTCCACGCACATCTCCCCACACACTGTGAAATGGACTGTAGCATTTAAACTACGCCCCAAAACTAGACATACAATCAAGATACTCAGTCCACAGGCACAAGGCATGACACAGGAGGTGACTGACAAATGTTGGCAAAGGCCACCTTTCTTGGAACTG
>NW_010416986.1:4095-36084 GCF_000710305.1 Buceros rhinoceros silvestris | reverse complement strand
CCTGCTGTAAATGAAGATCAGCCTCAGTCATTTTTGCCAGGGGTTGGGAAAAACCTCTCTGCACATTGTTGAGTCTACCAAAATCAGCTACCATCAGATCTCTCTCAACTGGGCTTTCTCAGTCATCTTACAAAAACACCATCGCTTGGGGTATCTTAAAAAGCAAACCAGAAACAGAAAGCCTGTATAGTGGTGGAATTTTGAAGTTAGAGGATGCAAGAGAAAACACGACATTTGCTTTGCAAGGTAATTACACCACTGAGAGTGTGAAACCAAGAAACATGGCGGGAGAAGCGGCTTCAGACAGCAGAGCATCATGTAAAAGAACTTCTCTGATGACAGGGTGACACATGGCAAGAAGCCTCCTCTGACAGGCATTAGCTGGTAACTTCTTGGCAAGTGCTCAGAAGGAAAACATCTACGCGTGCTGCATTTGCAGCACATCTCATTTATGTAGCTGTTCTGGGACAGGTTAAAAAAACCTTCCACATAAAGTCAGTGATGTTATCAAGCTTTGCTCATAATAAAAATACTTTATAATAAGTTCAACGTAACGGAATTAAATTTGCTGCAATTTAAACAAGTGTCCATCTTCATGAAGTAAAACAGAGATCCACAACATCTATTTCCTTTTTAACTACCCTTCTAGACACTTGATAATCCAAGCACATGGCAAAATAAGAGCGTATGGTAAAATTGGAGAAGCAGTTGAATATTTCTTACAGAAACATATGCACCGTGGAATAAGACTGTCAGATACTATGGCCAGAGTGACATGAAACATGTGCTTGATACTACAAACCGCTACACTACAGACTCCATCATTCTATTTTCATCTGCCTTTGGTTTTTAAAGGGTCAAAATACTCTACTACAATATTTAGGAGAGTTGCCTTTTTTAAAAAACATATATTTAATCACTATCTGTTCAGCAGATTTTACCCTCTTCCACTTAAACCTATCAGGCAACTTATCCGTAATACTTCCAAAAGCTACACAAACTGTACTATTAGCTGCATTGAAGAAATTGAGCAAATTAATTACCATGAATATTACACCTAGTCCTGCATTATCTTTCACTGCTTCTCCCAGTGTATGAGAGGCACGTGCTTCCTACGGCTGTTAAAGCTCCATCCTTCCAGTTTCCTGAAGGTCTTTACCAAAGCAGCAGCACTTTAAAGCAAGTGTAATGTTGACTCATGGTTACGTCACAAAAACTAAACAAAATATTCTTAGCAATGGTCGGGTTTGCAAGGATTTTGGCAGGGAGGGGACAGATGAGTACAATGTCTGTGGGTAAAGCTGCTGCAGTCCAGGAGGGGCAGACAGTGCCATTATGCGTATCAGGAACATACTTGGAAAAAACCTCAAATTGCTTGCTGGGGTTCTTATTACTAGTAACAGTTTAGGGATCTGAACTTCACTTTTCACCCCACCCCCCATTACATCACAGCCGAAGAGGTTCAGACTTGTTTACTTCTCTACAGAAGCAACAGAGACCATGCAGTCAAAGGCATTCCAAGCGCTTTCTTTTAGAAAACGTGCTCAGATAAACAATAGGCCAACTCTTCAATATCTATCCCCGAACCCTGGTAATCACCCCCTCATCACGAGAGCAAACACCTCAATGCCTCCCTTGAATCTGGGTCATCTGCAATGCAGCCATGTGCCAGAAATAACCGGATGACATAAAAACAAGAGCACAGGTGAAAAGCTGAAAGAGAGCGAGGAGCAGATGGGACAGTGGGAAGGGAAGCGACACATCCTGACTAACAGTTACCGGCTACTTCATCTATCTGCAGTTGGGAGCACTGAAAATGGAGGGCAGGGTGCGACTGAGCAGCTGGGGAAGCAGATGGGATGGAGGAAAGGCTGAGAATTGTGACAAAGCTCTGCCAAACAGAATGGCGATTTATTTAATTTTTAAAGCTAGTAGTTAGAAATAAAGATGGGTTGGGTCCAAGCAGCGGGGCAACTTCTAAAAATGTTTGTTAATATACATTGTTAATGGGTAATGATGACAAAAATGTGTTCAGGAGACTGCAGATATGAAGGGAGGGAGTACTCATTACTGTTGGTAGTGCTCATTAATGTTGGTAGAAATAAGGCTCCAAGAGCAGCAGGAGCAGGGGAAAGGCCACCAATGAAAGGATGACAAGTCAGTGTAATATCTACTCCTGCACTCAGAAGCTGAGGCGTTGAATAGAGTAAGAGTAGAGACTGTACCACAGCACACAAAAGCAACAAAAATAAAGAAATGTGGTCGAATACATATGCAAAATATCCACTTATAAAATAATTAAAAAGAAATTGTGGAATCCTCAGAGGTGTAACAGTAACAACGCAAAGAACAGGACTGCAAGCAGAAAGTGACCAAGATGTGCTACCAGATCTTACCCAGCAACAACTACCACATCAAATGGAAGAATAAATTTAACTTCCCACCAGTACATACTGTACCTTTCAGTAATCATGGCAATCATTCCTGTTTGCTCCAGTCTTCATCTAGCTCTAACCCAGAACCAGTCCCCTTCACTCTATTTTTCTGGCATTTTCTTTTGCTTGCAGTTGTTCCCTCCCTTCACCCCAAGCTGAACTGTGGCCTGAGGTCATCTCCTGTGTCTTTTTGAAGTATATACTTTCCTTCCAAAGCAAAGGTAAAAATTAGCTCCTGGAAGGTTCACACATGAAGGCGGGAACTGAGAGCGTTTTTCCAAGAGACAGGATGATGCAAATGACCTGTAATTCCCTGCATCGCTCCTATAAAAAGAGGACCACACAATTAAAATCAAGCAGCTGTCAGTTAAGATCTATTTTCACAAATAGAACTTGTTTCTGAATTTAGGAATAAAGGCTATATATGGTATTTGAGAAGATACTCATCTTCTCTATTGATGTCTTACTAAACATTCACTCCCCAAAACGCTGTCTTGCACTAGCACCAGTTCATTTTTAGATCTTCCAGAAGATCTACATTTATAGCAGCTCTCAGCAAACAGCCATCCCCCCTTCTGTTTGAAGAAAGCCTCCTACCAGCTCGTATGTATGCACTACACTTACAGATGCCTGTGTGGAAGTTTGACATACACAGAAGTAAATTTCTGTACTTGCTCCTACACTTGCTCTTCGCTTCAAAGAATCTGCCCAAACATTTTTTTTTTTTAAAGTGGCAACTTGTGAGAAGTGTGAAATGAACAGCACTGAAAAGCACCACTCTCTTTGCTCTGTTCGAAGCAGGAATTTAACCAAGTAATGGCAGCGTACATCCTCCTATAACCGTGTCTCAGCTCTCACCAAGGAGAACAGGTCAAGAGCACCACGCGCCCCCTCTGCATCCAGGTCCCTGACATCCTCATTTTTCTTCTGGCTCTCTGTTTCCTCATCCACATTTTAATGTCTTGCTTTCTAAATTGTAATCAAATTGGGAAAGGTTCTAATTTCACCCATCATTAGTGCTGCGTTTTGGTCCTGCGCTTGTGGCTCTTCCACACTGCCACTGTGACACCGTTAACAAATAAAAACTACACAGCAGTAATTCCCATGGAGCCGGCTGATAAACGCTCTCAGCAAATCCAGACCTCGCTTTCCCTCTGGCAAGGTTCTGTAGCTCAAGGCACAGCAGAAAGACAAGAGTGCGATGGCTCCTCAGTACCTGTATTTCCATAACTGCTGACATCTACTGTCTGCACTAATTTCTGAGGTGAACAGAGGGAGGCTGTATTCATGTATCAGCAACACAGAAGAGCATAACCAGCACTGCTCTGCCGTGTTTTCACCCTGTAGCACGATTTACTTGCTTCTCAAACTGCATTACGGCCTCAGCACCAGGAAACCGCCTGAAGTCTCCAAAACAGAAGAGGAAGTAAATAATGCTGGTAGGTGGGAGAAGCATTTCTTTGTTGTGACAACTGAGCAGCTATGCAAGGGGCTTCCCAGCTGACATCGTGGGCTGAAGTAGAGCAGCAATCATCTGGTTAAAGACAGATGGAAAATCACAACAGTTTCTCTGCTGCTAGCATGAAAAATAATATTTCTTGCACAGATCTGACAAAACACCGGATGCTTGTACTGGAAAGGTAGGAAACGATGGAATGTTACCTCTGAAATCTACTGCAGACACTTCTGTCATTCAGCAGATAAAAGCCTGCATCATATCACATATGCTTGTCCCTCAAAAAAAAACCACCTAGTATATTGAGTCTTTATTACTGAGTCTGAGGCAAGAAGTTGCCTGAGTACAGAAAACCAGAGTCAGAGTGCAAGTGTGTGCCTGTGTGTGCGCATTTTTAGCAGGGTTCTCAAAATGTTTTGGGACCCACTTCCATCAAGACAAATGAACAGTTACAAGAGGGTGGAGAAGAGAGAACAAAGTAAAATCAAGGAAAAGCAGAAACATGGCAAGAATTCCTTGACTCGGACTTATTGCTGGCAATCTAGAAGTCAGCGGAAAAACCTTAGGATGCATCAGCCAGCCCATATTCCCTTTCAGTGGTCACTCAGCAGCTCAGTACGAAACAGCAGATTGATAACTCTGCTGCTTCTCAGTACCATACACAAAGACCAGGTGTCACAATTCCGTCCCAGCTAACGTTCACACCCAGGGAAAGGAGTTTCTATTGATTCTGAGTCAGAACACACCTGCTTTGGATAGTAGAGATTCCTGGTTAGAGCAACAATACAGCTGAACTCAAGGTAGGGGTGGGTGGTGGGGCAAGCCCCCATCCACTGGTCTGGGTTTTCACGTTAAGGGTAATACCTCTATCTCAAAAAACAATTCTGCCCTAGAGAATTTACGGGACTTTGTTCAACTGCTCCACCTTACGTTCTTACAGATTCTCGGAGAGTGAAGTGATAAACCCAACAGAAGTCTACAGCAACACATAAAATGGTTATGGAGAAAGTATCATCGGCGATGCTCGCCACTTAATTGAATCACCATGTTGCAATAAAAACATGCATGAATTACAGAAAACAATTAGGAAAAAGAAAAGGCCAGACAGGCTTGACTTTAGTAAACCAGTGATATAAATACTCTTTCCACCAAATGAAGCAAAATAAAGATCAAAGCCTAGTGTGTGCTGGAGAACAGCTGAGAAGGGTCTTTATTTACTCCAGAGATCTTTATTAAAGATCTAATCTTGCGAGGTGGTCAAAACCCATACTTCCCCTGAACAAGTATGTAATGTTTGGGCAAATCTTGCCTCAGCTGCAGAAGGAAGCTTTACAGTTATCTCACAGCAGTTTAAAGTGAATTATAGTCACAAAAGGAAGTTCTGTCATCAAAGGAGATGGTTAAACATGACATGGCTGTGGTGTTCACAGGAGTCTTGATCATGGCTAGGCTGAATTCGGGCCCTAACTTAGGGCTGAGTAATTAGTGCGGCAAAACCCTTTTGGTTTCTTTGTCCCACTGACTTTAAATACAGAGGCTCAGCCAAAACCAAAACACTTCTCCATACCGCTTACGCATGTTTGCAAGGGAGAGGTTCCAAGTAGTCGAGCTCCTCGTCTTCCACTTGGCTTTTGCCTCTTACATTGCTCTGCTTCGGGTGCTTCTCAGATTCCTCTCCAAGAGGCACATCATCTAGCCCTACAGCAAGCAGAGGAAATAAAGCTTTCTGCTGGGGTAAAGAGCTCGGTCAGCAAAGCATGTCAGCAGCAAAGCATGCAGAGGAGGAAGCGGTGAGACTGCAAGGAAGGGAGGAAAGGGAAATCAAACCTTTGCCCCTTCCACAGCAGTGAGCTCTTCCATCAGCTTAATTCCCTGTGGGAGGTCAGGCTCACCAGTCAGTACCTTCCCATGCTCCACACCAGCTATCTGCAGGATCGCTGCATAATGCATAATTTATCAGGAATAACTGCAGAAATTTTAATGCACCGAGCAGAAGAAACAGGGCAAACAAAATCAAACCGAGAAAAAAAAAAAACACAAAACCCCCTCACCACACCCAGGTTTTTGAAAGACGTCGGCGATTCTGTTCTGTGCAAAGCTGAGGATTCCAATCGTCACTGACCACATCCCTGGTACCCAAAACAATGGTGATATTTTATCTACGGAGAGAAGCGTATGGAGTTCATTCTTCTGGGGGAAGAAAGAAAACCTAACACGCTAACCAAAAATATGGACTTCATTTGAATTATGTCTGCCTTTGCTAACAGGGGTTGGGAAGACAATTACGATTTACTGAAATGGGCTTAATTAGCCCACCTCGTTAGAGCCATAAATGAAAATGTAGAAATTGAGGTAATTTATACTTAAAAAAACCCAAAACACTTACAAGGATAGTAAAAATTACTTTAAAATAAGCCATGCCTAAAATCAGTTGGTTTCTCAAACGGAATTGTTTATGGGGTATTTCAGTTCTTGCTATATAAATCTAGGAATAAGAACTAGAAATTTATCACTAGAAAATTCATTCACTAGAAATCCATCATAACTTGATTTTTAGAAGAGATATCTTTATATCTCAATTTTTAAAACTCCTACTAGGCTGAATGACATGTTTTCACTTTACAAAAGACTAAGAAGATAAATGTTGCTATTTCAACTGAGATTAAAACATTAACAATCTGCCAACTTCACCCCCTTTCCTACATCATCTTTTGGATGATTTCCAAGTCTTTCTTCTTTAAAAATCCATTGATTTAAGGATGTTGCCAGCTATTCTAAGGTTTAAATCATTCTAAATCTATTTTTATACCAAGATGCAATTCCTTGTATAGATTTATATCTTGTTTTCCTCAAGGAAAAGAAGGAAAAATATAAATCACTGAAAGAACGATAGCCATTGGCATTTGCTGTCAGAAATCTGACGTTATTTATTGAAAGCCAATACAAATTCTGTCACTGATTTTGAACAAGCTACTAGTGAAGTCTCTGTTCATCTGCAAGAAATTAATATAGAATCTGTGAAACGAAGCACTACTTTGTTTTCCACAGGTATAAATATCTCCTGAAAAAGTAAAAAAAAAAGAAACAAAGAACTGAAAAAACCACACAATGAAACTTCTCCTGTTTAATACAAAGTTCCCAGGTATACCCTAGGATTAAATGTTTTAATGACAATACAATTGTTTTAATGACACTACAATAATACTTAATTCTGCCCTAATTTACTGCTACCTACAAGTAATCTCTTGGGGGAAAAGATACACCGGGAACTTCTCGGACGAGAACAAGCACAACTCACTGAACTATGAAAGCTCAGAGCAGTGTAAGCTGAAAGGTACCTAAGAAGGTGCATCAGCTCTTTTAGAGCTGAAATCAGGAAGCCAGGCACTAGTTTGCAACCAGTACAAATGAAAAGTTTTGACCCAGTTTTCTAGGTCAGGAAATTTACTGTTTTCAGTATGTATTTGTTTATATGTTGATTTTACTTCTCACAAATAATGCCCGTGCTTCTTTGTTCAGACTAGTCCAATATGCCTGAGATGACATTTCAAACCTGTCAGACTGCTACCGAGGTGTTATTTACCCTTATTGTGCTAGGTTTCAAGTGCTGAGATTTAAACTGCCATAAAATCTGCATAAATAGAGGGTCCATTCTTTTGGTGTATATTCATAGTCAGCACAAGGATTCAATGAAGGACAAGACTCAAATGTGCTTTATTTAGATTTTTAAATCTTTCATCTGCAGGGAGAATTGAGACAATATAGTGCGGGGAAAAGGGAAGCAGGTTTGGTATAATTCTTGTCACTCTTTGTGATCAATTCAATTTTAAAAACAGAATTAAAATTCAACTTGTTCTTCAAGAATTTATTCTTCTATTTTACTAATTAAACACCTCCTGAATTACGTAACTCAACTTTAACAACAGTATATAAAGATGTTTGGTAAACAGAATGGGTTAAAAAAAGCATAAACCTGTGCTTTGTGTTTTTTCCATAAACTCATCTGTTCTGGGGGTGAAAATAAACTTTCCTTTTCAAAAATAGCCTTCAAGAGGCAACACAGCAAGTGAGTGAAACACAAGAATGCAAAGGATTTCAGCTTGTCCACAGATGCAATTTAAGTGAAAAAACACATCCCCCAGAACACTGCGGGGACTCCCAGTGTCACGGTGGCCAGGCTCGCAGCACACCTCTCACTGAGACAGGATTGAGAGAATGCTTCAGAAACCAGATTACAAGGGGAAAAAGGAAATTTATACAGGGCATTAAGGAATTTGCAGCTCATTTTAAATGTAAGTGATACTTCTTAGGAAATGTCACATCACTCTGTCCCTTGATAAGGAAGAGTCCAGGCCCAACTACTCAACTGCTCCCTATCTCAGCGTTCAAAAAAAAAAAGGGAGATTGTTAGAATGAGGACTGGAGAGCAGCAAGGGGTGGTTTGCAAAGACAGTAGCTCACGTTGTTGTAGAGAAACCTTCAAGGCCCAAGGCAAAGCATGACTCAGCCATAACCAAATGCGGCAAGATCTGCCTAATGCACTAATTCAGTCCAAACTACTCGTATTAAAAATGCTGGCTTCAGAAATATTTCAGGTAAAGATGTGAAAGTGTCTTCTCAGGAAGAAATACAGCCGTGTTTCCAAACAGAGAAGGAAAACAAGGGAGACACGGAAGACACTGGACAGGCATTTAAAAACACTGGCTGAAGACAAAGGGGAGGAAAGGAGTAAAATGTACTTGGTTCATTGTTAGGAAATAATATTTCATTAATCAAATTAATTACTTTGAACAAAAAAGAACCCTACTACCACCATCTGTTAACTGTAATTAGAATGACATGTTAGAAGTTAATCCAACACACTTAACCTTGGACACATCCCACATTCATAATGCCACTTCCTTATTTCTATGGTATTTAAGCACTTAATTCCTTAAAAGAAGATTTCTAATACGGTGACATCAAATACATGTATTTCCTCATACAGCTGGATGCCTAAAAAACTACGTTGTCTTCCAGCCCAGAGACGACCGTGTGCAGCCGGTCAGATGGTGAAGCTCAGTTTCACCCTAGAGAGAGGACTAATGGAGCTGATAAACTCATTCTCTAGGAAGGAAAAAAGCTGCTTCCAGACTGTCACTGAATTCACGGTGATGGACAGTTGGATGATATAAGGTAGCGCTGGCCGTTATTGGCTACTAAATTACTGAGCTGTATCAGTTGCCACGTATGAGATACCCCAACTGTGGAAACAGAGATGGGTGGGATGGAGAACAAGCATAATGACATGAGCATCAGGACTTCATGAAGCTGCAGGAGGATTTACCACCCCCACAACTTTATAAAGGAGCACGAATTCTGTGCACTTACCACTAGTGAGGAAGCAAGATGTAGGAATTATTTATTCTTACAAACAGTTATTAGAAGATTTGGGATTTAATAGTGAGTAAACCTGCAGGCTAAACTGACCATCAAAATTAAAATAGTGCTTTTCGCATAAGATTGCATGTCAAAGATAATTCTGTCCTTTGGAAATGACAGCATGAAGGTCAAAAGCATAAGTAGAGTGAAAATACCAGAGGTCTTCAAAGCAAAATAATATTTTCTTTACTTGGCTCTTTAGTGGCATAAGATTTCCCAGTATGAACTTGTTCCCAGATGCAAGCAGCTGCTACACACGCACTTGTCCAGGAAACACATGGTTAGAAATACACGCTCCTAATTTTAGCAAACATGAATATTTTAAGGCCAACGTGAGCGAAATCAGAATACAAACGTTAAAACTGGCCTCCGCTCAGCCAAATACAACGTGACAAGCAGCTGCTTACTCCAGGACTGCAGAGGCAGCTTTTAAAACCATGCACATTTCAGTGCCTGCTTTACAGATACTGTGCTCAGCTCCAGTTATACGACTTACCTGAAATCCTGGAGGGTGGGCAAGGGAATGTCAACTCTTACCTGTTACCCATGGCTTTTAATCTAGATTAAACCAAACCAGTAACCAGGAACCGCAGATGAGCAAGGACCCAGGAAACAAGAACATGAAATGAAGAGAGCTTCAACTCACAATTAAATCTCGAATAAGTGAAATGGAAAGTATCCTCTTGACACCGTTTTCCACAATTACTCCAAGCCAATTAAGTGCGCCCCAGTACCACAGGTAACTCTGTCCTCCGTGCCAATAGCTTACAAAGGCAAAAGTGAGGGCTGTGGAAAAGAGGGTTCCCAGCAGACTGGACTGAGATCCTCCCATCGGAACGTAAATGTACCTGCAGGTGAAACAACAGTTAAGCAACATTATTGGATGTTTCACAGAAATCTCAGAAAAACATCCACTACAGAACAAAGCTGTTATTTTGCAGCATGAAAAAATAATCTGAATAATTACCTGACATTCTCTGTTTACAGAGCTTGCCCTAGTTTCTGCAAAGACCACTTCAAGAAATATGCGCACATACCCTTTGGCAAAAAAAACCACCACAGTTTGTGGTCACTGGAACTCTGCTTTAGGCAAATATGTGGCATAAGCTATATTCTCAAAATTGCAAAAGACAAATGTTCAGGTTTTCAAAATTGTAGTCATTGTAAGTCAACTTATATATTCAAAAATTACATAGTCTTCATGTGAATTTAAATCTAAGGTTCTTCAAAAATTTAACACATTCAAGTCATGGATAGTCATAACCCATAGAATGTCTTCCATTTGTCAGAAATGTAGACACAGGCAAACACATTTTATTTTTAAAAGCTTGTAATTCCTTTTTTTTTAATTCTTCCATTAAAAATTAGACAAACTGAAAATATTTCCTATCTAGTTCTTGCATTATACTCTCGGGATCACTGTCTGCCTAATGACTTCCAGAGCACACATACCAAGAAGTCCCCCCAAACCTCCATGAAGCACCCTGCACGCAATCGTACCCTGTATTTCATCTCAGTCCAGGAGTCAGAACCTTGGTCTGTAATTGGTGCTTACAAGCGTCCAGAAAGCTGTGCTCATTCAGTAAAAACACCAGAAGCGATGGGATTCTGAAAGCTGGCGCTGTTTTCTGGGTCACTTCACTTCCTGCCCGCCTGCCTCGACAGCTATATCCACTCTTGGCACTTTCCAAGTCAGGCATGGCCACTGGCCAGCCTGATCTGAAAAAGCTGCATATTTCTGTCAACACTTTGAAGCAGCTCATCAGGCAACAGAGTCACCATGCAGCTCGTGGGTACCAGCAAGGAGATGCAGTATGTGAGAACTGCTGATGACAGTTCTTCTCAGCTGTCACTCCATCAGCCTGACGCACTGTACTCATATTTGAGACTACTTCTAGGATAATTAAAGGAAATTTTTTGCAGTAGAATTTTTATCTCTGGTAATCAGTTTTTTCATTTGGAGATACATACTAGCTTAAAAAATTTAAAGGGAAATTAGCAGAGTGCTTTACTCCCAATCATTGGAAGTAAGAAAATACAGTAACATGGTAAAATACAGTGATGAAGATAGTTAAAAGGTAAACAAAAATGTCATTAAAAAACAACTATTAAATGCTCTGAATTCTCTCTGAACATACCCTCAGTACATCTCTAATTCAACCTGCTATGGGGAACCTGATTAAATTCTAGTGATTTTCAGTGTAACTGTGCTTTTTACTAAGCTTATAGAGATTAAGATCTACCGTTTTTATTTATGTGGGGGTTTTCTTCTCTCTCCTATGTTTTTCTCAGGCCTTTTCTCATCACACATACAAAGCAGCAGCGTGGCAGTAACAGACACCTGCAGGTGCAATCAGCTAGTCCAGCACCACAGAGGAAGGTCTTGGCAGTCTGTAAGCAGCGGGATGCCCCGCAAGGCTTGGGCGCAGAGGCTGAAGAGAGCGCAGCCATGGACACCGCTGCTTTGGACAAATTCCTTCGACATGAAGAATGACAGACATGAAAGACCAAAGCACCTCATCCCCTCTCAGGACAAACTTGCCCTTTTTAGGGACTGTTTTATTTTCTAGGCAGTGCTCATTGTCATCACCAGTTGCCCGCGCAGGCTGGCTGGAGGAGGGTTGGCAGCCCCGCTCTACAGCTGAGAAACCGCAATCCTGAGAGGCACCTCCATGCCACTGCGTCCCAGTGAGTGAAGCAGTACCTTGTTTAGAACAGCTTCACCCAGAGGAGCCCGAAAGAGGACACTGCTGGCCCTGCCACCCTCAAGGCAGCCCACTCTGTAGTACAGCATTTAGAAGCAACCCAGACAGTGAACGGTTGGACTCAAAGATCCTAAAGGTCTCTAACAACCAAAATGATTCTCTGAAAAGACACATCTCTGCGTCAGAGACCTTACTTTACGCCCCAAGGAAACCTTTCTGCTGACCTCACAGGGCGCTGGATTAAATGCACAGCACAAAAGGTAGCTTCTACTGGAGAAGTTTTACAGCAGAGCTGTGGGGTGGGCACCTGGCAGCAGCGGCAGCCTCCACTGGCACTGGCATTGCCAGGAATCAGCAGCACCAGCTTGTTCATGTGCCATCACAGCTCAGTCCAGGTTGGGCTGAATGGCCTTCAGATTACCGTGCAGAGAAAAATAGGCTATTTTCTGATTTTTAACGTTTAACAACAGCAGCTAAATAATTGAGCAGCAATAACTCATAATTCCGACAAATGTTCAAGGTCAGTGAAGTTTTAACTCCTGGTGAGGCCGATGGCAATTGTGCAACTGAAGATTCACTCATGCTTTGTGAAGACCTGTCTGAAGAGGACAGAAGCCAAAAGGAGACACGTAATCTTCACTAACGCTTCGACCTTACCCTCCAGTGCTGTGGAGAGTCCGCCACCTTCCCAGAGGAGAAATGCAAAGCAGAAGGCAACACCTCTCTCCCTCCTTGCTAGCTACCATAAGGAAACAGAACCATTTCTTGTCATGGGGATACCGTGATAGACTCACCCGCAGACTGGAAGGTCCTGCCTTCCCCTGACAGGGCACTCCCACTGGTAATTTTAAAGTAGGTATAAAGGACTGATGGATGTTATTTCTCTTAAGCAGCATGAGGAGCAATTCTGTATGTTCCTGTCGGGTTTTTTTACACAGAAAAATTTATGAGAAAAACATACTTATGTTACAGAACACATTGGGGAAAAAAAATTGCTACCTCATCATCCATTCACGTCGCATCCACGTCGTGCCCCTGTGCTTACATTGGCAGACCCCTGTGTGCAGGCAATAGGCAACTCAGGGCCAGACCCTGGTTCCATGCCAGCCACTCTGTGTTCTTAAGTATAACCACAATTGTCTTGCAAAAGAACCACCGCAAGAGTCCCTGTCATTACAAAAACGCGTTTTGCTTATTTTTGAGCATGGTGGTAGTTTAGAATCTGGTTTCTCACTACCTTACCTGTGTGTTTACACAGAAAAGCTCTCACTTGATAGCAGAAAGCGTCATTTAAACTAAAGTGCGAGGAAGAACAAACGGGTGAATTGCATTAAGCCAGATGATGAAAGAAATGTGTTACCTCTGTGTTATCATTTATGACACCACACACATTTTGTAAGTAATGATTTGTTGTGCTTTAAACCCTGCTATCAGCCGAACCTCACACAAACCACTGCTTGCTCGCCCCCACAGTGGGATGGGGAAGAAAAGGAGCCTCTTACAGTACATTACAAAAATCGTTCTACCCTCCAGTTCACTGAGAAAGTCCATGGAGAAGGGAGGCAGGGAGGGAGGGAGAGATTAAGAGGCAATGGCTACTACAATTTGATGTCATATCTTCATGCTTCCCAACTTTTTTAGTTCTCACCAATTCTACCACCTACCTTCTGTCTACCCTATGGGCCGTCTGTACTGCGATTAGAAACTCAGGGTTTACACACATGGAGAAGCTGCTGTAGAGCATGCTGATCTGCTGCACCATATGCAGAACAGCATTACATAACAATATCTCATCTTAAGCTTCCACGCAGTTTTTAAGACTATTTCCATCTCTAATCACAGAAAATCCATGGCGCAGCTCAAAACCCCCAGTTCAGGGAACATTAGCACATAAAAGTAATCATGGGTCCCTCCTGGCAGACTAACGCAACTCAAAGGAACTCCCTTGTAGCAGAATGTCTTAACAGCTCATAAGCAGATCACATATTTACCGTAGATGTGTGAGGAAGGCAGATTCCAGCTGAAAAACGAGGTGCCAATGTGCAACAACTTTATCTTAATTCACATACTCACAGAAAAAGAAAACTCGGATTTGTGGTGCTCAATGAGCCAAAGAGGGATAAATGGAGGAAAGCAATAGTATTCTGCAAAGACAAAAGGATGTTAAGGCAAGCAGATCTGAGGAGGGTAATTGGTCATGTCCCTCCAGGTTATTTCAGAGGGATGGGTAACGCTGGTCCCTCCGAAGAGCCATGAAAATTACAGACAGGAAGATCAGAGCTGTGAAGATGCCTAGAGTCAAAAAAATGCAGGCTAGGTGAGTATTAAAAAATAAAACATTGACTTAGGGGATCAGAAGTCAATCCCTGTCAAAACTTCAAAGGTGAAAGTTGAAGATGAAAGAACAGAGATGATTTCTAGGCAGGGTGTAAAAGAGGGGCTTGAGAACGCCACAGGCCAGGCTTTGCCAACCATTCCTAGACTGGCTAGACCCCTCCAGGACAACAAAGAGAGAAGAAACGTTTTCAGAAGAAAAAGTTGTGCATATTAGACAGAGAAGAGAGAAGGGGGAAGAGAACTCCATGTAGATTAAATATTTCAAAACATCTGGGGGGCATCTGAGGCACGTAAATACAAATAAATAGAATGTTGTAAAGTAAAGATCATTTGAACACACATCTGACACGACTAAACATTCCTTCTTAATCTTCCCCTCCCAAGGCAAAGATGCTGTCAGTCTTTACCATATTTCTATAGACCCTGTTTTGATACCAAACTAAAACTTACATGCTATTAAACATGCATCTTTCAAAAAGAAAGCATAACCATGTATGTGTCCTCCGAATAACCAAACGCCTTACTTTTAGTCCCACTTACAGTAGCTCAACTCAGCTTACCTACAGGCAGCAAGCTGTTCCATTCACACAACTTACCTTCATTTTAACTCACTAAGTGAACATTAGAGAATTGGATAAAATATGTAAATGGTACCATTTAAATCCCTGAAGTCGTGCAAACACAAACATAATAGCTGAGGTATTTAAAAGTGACATTTACTTACAGAGAATAACTTTTAAATTAAATAACCATTTTGTTAGTTCTCTTGAAGTGGTAATCTGCAGAAAGATCATCACGAGATCTGACAATCATTCCCTTAGAAAACACATTGTTTCTTCTTTTTTAACGACGTCTACGTTGGAAATATTTTATTCCAATAACTTCAGAAAACCGCTAAGAGGAGCATTTGCAACCAGTTAAGAATCACCGGGAAGGGCTTTTATTCCTTGAGGCCTCCATACATATGCGCATAATTTTAAACATATTTACATCTTGAAGTAAGTGCAAGAAAAGCACCTGTTTAAATGCTGTTCTGTCCAGGGACTTTCTTCAACACGTGCTTACATTTCTTCCTGAAGTAAAGCCAGAGAGCAACACGCTATCCATGATTTTTCATCCCTTCTCCTTGGAGAGGAATGGTCTTGGACTGTCTTATCCAGAACCAGGTGTAATGTAAATTTAAAAAAAAAGGTAGTTAATTTGATTGTCATGGCAAACTTCTTGAAAATGTAACTGACTTATGAGCTTTTTGTGTTTTATTTCAGGGAACACTTTACATTTGAAATTCCAATGCCTCTCTAAATTTCAAAGCACTCAAGGGTTAACCGTAGTGTTTTGAGTTGGATGGTTACATAGCCAACACAGGAAAATGTAAAAAGAAGCAATAATAAAATCTTCCATCTTACATCTGACTCAGAAATCGCTTGATGTTCTGTGCAGTGCTGGTGTCCATTTGCGGACATGTGCACAAAGTTTCGTCAGAGCAGCAGCAAGCTTGGAGAGTTTGACCCTTTAAGTCAATAAAAAGGTCTTCATCTCTTCATCATTAGTTACGAAATCAATGCTAGACATGAGCCTGAGCAATTTGGGGGATAAACTTCAGCAGCCAAGGTACCATTCATTCTGCTTCTAAATTATCCCGAGGACTGACACCACAAAAAGATATTTGATTCGAATGAAAAGCGTGGCAGGACATACGGTGAGAACCAGAGGGAAATTCCCTCTAGCACTGGCCATAGGCTTCCCTAGTTTGTTTGGTTTTAATCCCATGTTTTCTTTTTGTGGCCTTAGACCACTGATTTCAATTTTTTTGTCTACTGCATAATAAAAAGATTTCAGGCCCAGGTCTGCAAATTCTTACTTCTGGGTGAGCTCGTACGATTCCTGTTTGGACAGTTCAAAAGCTGCCGCTGACTTGGATGGAGCTATGCAGAGCGCATAAGTAAGGCACACCTGTAAGTCTTGGCAAGACTGAGTCCTGCATGAATAAATCTGTTTTAAATCACAGAAACATCTCCTGTAAACAAGACTTTGAAGGCTGAGCCCCACATATTTGCACCTGAAATAAAAAAAAGAACCAGAACCAGAGGTATTTGGAAAACCATTTGGCAAAATTTCCATTAGGAGAGATAAGCCTTGTTCTCAGTGAAACTCAATTTTTTGCATGGTCTAATAATTTTGCTGGGCTGTTGGTAAATCTTTTTATGCGCTGTAAGATTCCCTCACCTCACCAGCTTAATGTGATGTTTAGAGAGACCTTGACAAATGCAGACCCTTTAAAATATTTAAGCTAATGTTGGCCCCAGGCAAGCTTTGTTGAATTACCACAAAAATGTTTAATGAGAAATTATGTCCATTTGGGTTACAAAGCATTAATGAGAGTATTCATATGCAAGAACACTTCGCTTTACAACTCTGACCCGAATTTCGGTTCAGTTCCCTGTTGTTAGCACGTTTCCCAGCAAAGATGGAGTGTGCAGTTTCCTAGTGAAAAACTGAAGTCTTTAATATATTTTTCTTCCCTTGTATTCAACACAAAAAAATGAACCAAGTCAAGCCTGTATGTCAAAAGGCAGATAACTGGGGACTACTGAACAAATTATTTTGAATTCACTCTTCCAAAGAAGCTCATGTTTTTGTACAGATTAATTTATTTCAAATGAAATGTTAATCTAAACTGAAACACTTCCTTTTAATAGAAAAAGTTTCATTACCGATGAACTGCTGTGTTTAGTTTTCTCCCGGCCACATCCAGGAAAGAAAGAAACCCTGCCTACCACCGCCTGTTTGCAGTCCAACGTAAAACTACCACTCAGCTACCTTTGATCGCAATGGAAACGGGAAAGATTCCAGATGATCCAAGTGCCAGAAGACTGGCTGAACCACCAAGCCCAAACCAGGGCCCCAACCTTTTTGCTGATGGCAGGAGACTATATGTTATCGTCAAAACAGCCTGGAGTTATGTGTCTACAGCTCAGCTCAGCTGCTGGGCAGGAGGGGGCTGTGTCCCCAGCTGGCTGACGGAGCAGGGAAGCAGGCACCTCCTCCCAGGCAGAGTCTGCAGAGCTCCCTGAAGCTGTTCTGCACTTAACTCCTCTCAGGCACCCGGTTGGTTCCTGAGACTCACAATACACCCACCATGTGCTGGTAATAGAGAAGCTCAGCACGAAGCACAGCAATCGGGCTACGCTCCTTTGCAAACCTGGCTGGAGGAGGGATCTATTAATAGCACTGTCACTCTGGTAGAGGTCAGGCTCTTTGCCAAGGAGACCGGCAGATCTTGTCTCCCAGAGGAGTGCTCCAGCTGTCTGTTACCAGGCTGCCACCGGGCAGAAAAGAAAATGAGATTCAAAGAGTGAATATGCAAGAAAAAACAGGTCTGTGGCTAGGGCATTACCAGAGAGGTGCAGAGATCCCAGTCCTGCTTTCAGCACCAGGAGCTGCTCGCTGTGCCCTGAAGAATCATTAGACAAAACACATAAGCAACACCAGGGACAAAAGAATGAATTATTTCCCCTTGTTTTCTTCACTTCTCCTGACTCTTACACCGAAGGGCCCAGCTCAAATTCAAGAGTTCTGCACAGGCATAATTTTCCAATGCACATAAAAAATAAACCCTTTGCAGCCCATCTCTTCCCTCGGCATCTCCCCTCTCACCCTAAGTGTGCAATCACAGCAGCACGTCCTGCAGCAGTTTTCAACTACAGCTAAAGCACAGAGCCAATTCTTCCTGCGCGTGTGACTGCACATACTGGACTATTTGTGGTTCAGCTAGTGCAAAACTGTTAAGCAGTACACGTCATTTGTTGCTTTGACCACGCCAAGCTTAAAATACTATAATTTCTCCCCTCCTCTTAGAAAGCCGCTTTAAATTCCATAGGTGTAAGCACAACCTATATAGCCACCCTGCTAATCTTAGTATGCCAGGTACACCAGACAAAAACGCAGATCCACTCGCATCTGTGAATTCAGATGTTTAAAATACACTCACCACTGTGCACTTAACAGCCACCTCTTCCCGCACACCTCTGCCAAAGGAGTGCACAAACCGTAGTCACCACAATAGAACTTCTATTATTTGCCTTATTAAAATATTTTTGCTTAGAGACAAGGTGATAAACAGCCTTCTACAATTTGCTAGGTAGCAGAAAAGATTGTTCCTTCCTCACAGATCCCTTTGTGGAGAGCTTGATGATTCATTTGCATTTATATATCGCTTTGTACACACGCATGTCAAAGGGCTTTGTTAGTATCCACAGACCACACAGTGGTTTCACCAAACCATGCAATACCTTTGCCTCACCGGGCTGCGAGGGTCTACGGACAAGCAGAAACCAAGGTGTCAGAAGACCTTCATCTGGTTCGACAGAAAACAAGAAGAACTTCAAATGCATCTCTCAAGCAAAGTGAAGGCATGCACTTCACTGAAAGCACAAACACAGAAGAAATATCACTTAAATATTGCAGGAGACTTGATGAACATCAACCTGCTTAAATATTCACTAGCATTACACATTCCTCCAAGCTGCATTTGCACAGTCTGAAGAGTCAGACTCGTGACATTATTCCAAGCTGAGTAATTCACTCACCTCTCCTGAGTTCACATTTCTGAGAATATACTGCCTGCAGTTCTGGGAAAAGACGATTTATAAAAGACAGAAAAGGCATTGAGATGTCTAGGCAATCTAGGATGACTAAAATTAAGATTATAGTTCACCTTCCATGCTAAAGAACTTTTATACGCTCTCCAGCCTGTGTCAAAAACCCTTCAAACACCAGCAGAGTTAAAACCTCTCTGATGTGGATCCCTATTCATCAGCCCAAATCAGAGTTGCCTAATTGTTATAAAAGTCAGGATGGATATTGAATTTAATTAAGCAGAGTGAAGCAAAATATTTACTTTTCCTGAAGCAGCACCTTTAGATGACAATGACCTCATTTTTTTTCCCTCATCTCTAAAGAAAGCCTAGACACACTCTTGTAATTCCAGTCAGGAACATGGTTCAATCCAGAAGAAAACTTCAGTGGGAAATGCCAGTTCCTGTGAAGTCAGTAGCGACACAGGACCAGAGCTAAATAAACCAGTAAGTTTTAGACACACACAGCAAAAAATTATCCCAATGCAAAGGTAATACTTGACTAAGAAATGCTGTAGCTAAATCCAGAAATTTAAATATATATATGAGGGGAAAGAAATGGGGGCAGAAGAAAAATAAGTGTTGTTTAAGCTGTTAGAAAGAGAACAAATAATGATTGATAAAAGAATGACCTCTCTGCATCGATCTTCACAAAAAAGCCCCAAGACTGAATCAGCAAAACAGGTTTTAACTAGGAAGTAGAAACGTAGGCCAGGAAAGGTAGAAAACACTTTAAAGGCCATTCGGACTCTCAGAGAGTTCCAGTTGGTGTGCCTTCAGGAAATTCTCCGAGAGGTATTCGAGGAAGTATCTGGTTTACACGCTGGGTCAACCAGAGACTGTTTTTCCTGTTTTCTGCTTCTTGAGCTCTCAGTGGACTGTGAAAGAAACAAACTCCTTTTCTTTCCTCAGAATCGGGAGAAAGCAAGCAGGAGCAAGAAAACCCCACCCAGCTTGGGAACTGCGTATAAATTCCTGGGGGTGCTTGGGAACAGACTATGAAACAGGAGCTTATACTCACACCACCCTTAGTGCTTGAGGCTAACCAGCGAAGAAACAACACATAGCTTCAAAGAGTTAAACAGCAGCAGCAGCACCAAACCAGCGTGTCCTCCCTGAAAAAACTCCAGGTGAAACCAAATCCGTGCATTAAAGTCTAAACAGGAATCTGAAGAACATCATGGTGGGATGGCTAAGGATTCACTTCGAAAGTTCAGAAAGAAGGGTATGGGGCACGGCATTTGCATGGCTACCGGGCACCCCTCTGCTCCTGGCTGATACTAAAAGCGACGAGGCAACGAAAATGGACCCGAATTTCAGGTGCACCCTCACTAGTGATTCGACTGTTTACCCTGAAATAGATTAGAAATGCTCAGCCAGGTTAAGGAGGAGTCTCCCATTCTCCATCTGGTTTTGGCCTGAAAGCCGTGGTTCTCAGTTACGAGCTCCTTGCAGTGCCAGATCACAGCCATACGGACAGAATTCATGCATACCAAAAATCAAATATAATTGTCTGGCATCAAGCATGTTGATGATGCCTTGAAACATCTTCCACTGACATTGCAGATGTTTTAACAGCACCACTGCAGAGGCTGATCATGACAATCCATCTCTGCACTACAGTTTACTGATGTTTGGTGAGAACTACCAGTTCAGTGGCTATAAAATGGTATTTTCTCATTTTCACTTGCTCACTCATCATTTGATTACTAGTGATGCTCCCTGCCTTCATTTGGGTTTCTCACCTTTTCTGTAAACTAAAGACCCCCCCAGTACCACAACAGCAGTCCACTCCATCCTCTCTTTGCGACCACCTGGCAAGTCTATGATTGCCCCTCTCTCCATTCTATCCTGCACTGTGGAACAGTTTAACACTGTTGAAAAGAAATTAAGTAGGTTTAGAGCAGATTCACTCGCACAGAGACAGTAACAGCCTGAAACTGCTAGCTAAAAACCATGAATGGTGATTGATGGCTACGAACACTTTGCCAGACACCCAAACCATTCATTCAGAGTAGTAGGTTTTTCCTAAGGCAAAGGGAAAATACAAGTGTTCTGTCAATGCATATGCACCAAATTATTACCAAGGTGAGCACTGAATTTTTTGGACAGTGATGACTGATGGAAAATGCCAGACCATATCTTCTTTTCTTGAAGCAAGATTTTTCAGCAGTTTCAGAGGGACAGGTATCTGGTTCTGCGCTCATTTGCATTGCCAAGTACCTTTTGCAGCAAGCCTCTTCTGCTTTAGCCCTAAAATTAGCCAAATCAAACCTTTTCAAAACGTGAGGACTGAAGAATCCAAAAGATTTCTTGACCTTTCTGTACCTAAAGAGATAATGCTGCAACTCAGCGCTATGTCAAGAGAAGAAGTACTGAATCGTCGTGTGTATGTATTTCTTTTCTCAGCAGGTATTCGCCCAAGTGCTTGGGCTGAATGCCTGCGGGTTTTGTGGCTGCAGGAGTGGGCTTCACTAAGCAGAGCATACATTAAGCAGAGCAGCAAAAGAAAAATAAATTATTTCACTACTAACTCAACCTGGAGATCAGACTCAGAGTGAACTTGACCAAGATTTCTTCCGATATGGATGTTTTATCAGTTTGTTCAGTTTTCAGGGTATACACACTAACGGATTTTTATTTTGCCATTAAATAACAATGTTTCCCACCTTAAAAATTCTTTACTGCAAAAACCACATGCAAGACACAATGATTTTCTTGTCTTCTATGCTGGGCAGAATAACCATACATAATTTGACCTGGCTGTCAAGTTTTAATCTTCGAAGTATTCCCGTGTGAGAACACTTACTGTGCTTCCATGATCTATTGATATTTTCACTTGCATATTGATTAAGGAGTAATTATCTCCAGCCCTTAACATCAAGTCTGCCAGTTAAATCCTTTTCTGAGCGCATACACAGTACTAACTCTGCAGCTAAGCTCTGAGGTGTCAGTGCTAAGCTCAAATTTTATTTAAAGAACAGACACAGAAACAGTGTTCTCTGTGTCTCAGACTCTCCTCTGTGCTTTTATGGGATAAGCTGAGCATACGACACAGCCTCCTGCGGTAATCCCTCTTGGACAGCCATTGTTCCCTCGCTCGCTCATCACCTCTCCTCTGGGCCAGAAAGCACAGGCTGCTGAGGCTGCTCCCGAGATCCCAGCAGGTGGTGGCTTTTCTGCTCGTTCCAGGCGTGAGGAGAAAGCAGTGAGATTGGAATTCAAAGTATCTGATCACAGACTCATTTAAGCCAGCTCCAACATCCCTCTAAAGCTATAGAGGGCAGCGTAAAGCCAACGGCAACAGTTGGTGTTAAAACCTTTCAAGCATCCTCTGCTAGCAGAAGGTTGAGGGTTTTAGGCAGGGCTGCTGCTGTTCAAACAGGAGGTGATTTTTAGCTCCTATAACAACAAGAGCACAAAATGGACTAGAGTGAGCACAGGCAAAATTTAAACTGTAAACTGAGTTTTAGACCCAATTCTAGTTCTGAAATGCAC
Source organism: Buceros rhinoceros silvestris (assembly GCF_000710305.1). NCBI lineage: Eukaryota > Metazoa > Chordata > Aves > Bucerotiformes > Bucerotidae > Buceros > Buceros rhinoceros. Next base: position 13,595 of record NW_010416986.1, on the reverse strand, counting down.
ATTTAACCATGACGACTCCAATCAACTGGATCTTTGCAGCACAGGACAGATATTTTTCTGTGCTAGCTGTACCTGAGCAAGAAAAATTGGTTTTAGTTATTATACAGCATTTTTTAACCTTGTTAATACAGCTTGATATTAGAAATCAGTAAGCTCTGCGAAGGAAGCTCAGCCGTGATTCCCATGGCTCTTGTTTTGCCAAGCAGGTAGAATTTAAATCAATAGCACGGGCGTTCCTCTGCATTTTGAGCCTTCAGCCGCCTTTGCTATGCTTTTTCACTTTCTAAAGGGGAATAGCATTACAACCCTCCATTCCATTTTAACTCAAAATTTTTGAAAGGTAAGATTATCAAGAAAATGTCTCTATGATCAACCTCCTTTTTCTGTGAACAAAAAATACATCAAATACTTTTCATATGCTTCAAGAAAGAGAAAAGGAAAACAGAAGTACCAACCCCCGGTGCTTGACAAACTCTATTCCCACTCAGACCACTGCAGGACAGAGTGTGGTTGTCAGTATAAGACAAATACATCGATTATTTTATGTTAGTCTGCTGAAAAAGAGACAGAGAAGTCTTACACCATGCAGGCTTGAATCCTGCCTCGGGGTTGTTTTGGTTTTGTTGGCTTTTTGTTTCTGGGTTTTTTTTGTTTGTTTGTTTGTTTTCTCACTAGGTGCACACAAGATCAAGAAATGGGCTGCATCACCGGCCTCCTGTGTCATCTGTTAACAGCCACCGATCCACCCCAGCCCTGTTTTAGTTAAAATTGAAGTGCAAAACTAAAAATCAGTATTTCAGCATTATTTCAGTGCTGCATCCAGTCATTGAAATTCAGTAATTAAGAAAGCGTCCTCTTTCCATGCTCCTTATAGCAAGAAATAAAGCAGCAAAGAGCCTTTTTCTGAACCCAAGTATCTTATCTTTTCTGTACATAATCCTGCAAGGATCTACGACACCACGCAACCATCTCGGGCTGGCTGCAGATAGCATCCAACATCAGGCACAGCCTGTATAGAGTGCTTGACGTGTAAGACAAGCCTATGCTGTCCATGTTTCAGATTTCTTTAGCTGATAATGCTACTTAGATTTCACATTTTGCCAGTTTAGACAAAGTCATTATAGCAGAAACACAGCTCTGCTGTTACTGTCTCTGAAAACCATCGTGTGAGTGAACAAGACAAGGCAAGTGATGTGATTACATAGCAATGGCATATTTATACTCTACCAACCCCATGTTAGGCATAGAACTAACTGTCCCGCTTAACTGGGACAGGATGAACATGCTTCACATCAGGCATCTACTTCAACAGGCAGAACTCCAGCCTTTTGAAGTGATGCCAAAAGCTTTCAATTTATAGATTCACCCTCTTCTCAAATGAGCAGTAACCAACACTGACCACTTATTCTGTTTCTCACAGGCTCCTAGACTACATACAGGTTTTCTCCCAACATTTTCCATGCTGAAAATTTGTCTTTTAGTTACTATGCCTAGAGGATTCTCTCAAAACCCAAACTGATCTCCCAATATAAAGCACACAGCCAGCTCTTAGTGCAAAGTACTCAACTATCCCATCCCTGCCTCCCGAAAAGGCCACGCACCTGGACAGTATCGTGACTTGCACAGCAAAGCTCTATCATCCTCAACACAAAATCCTGCATCCCTGGCTCAACACTCACCCTATCTCATACTTTCGCAGGACACCAGTAAGCCCTGGGCAGAATTTTAGAATACTACCCTGGTTTCATTTCTAAGGAAAACTTAACAGCTTACTGCCAGGTAACGCTGTACTGGGCTTTTTAGAGCACTAAGGAGCACAGCAAGGTCTGTACCCCCCCAGCTACCACTCAGCTAATTGAAAGTGGGTTTTTCATGCACATGGGAGAGAGAAAGAGGGCCAAGAGGAAAGAAGAGAATGTTTTACTGACAGCACCTGACCAGCCCACAGGTAGGCATGAATTATTATCTCTCATTTATGTTTGCTGCTGGCAGGAGATGCTGAAGTGTGCAAAATATTCAAGTTGTCAACTATGACCAAGAGCTGTATTACAATTAAAGAAAAAATTGCTTGACATCTTCACCTTCAAATTCTAGGCTCTAAGTTATTATGATTTAGACATTAACAGCAGATAAAACGTGACTAAACAGACTCCCCAAACCATTTTATACAGTTTTAACCCCTACTACATTGTGTTGGTTGGGATCAGGTTCACCTACCAGCCAAGGGATTGAACACATACCCTTCAAAGCAATCACAGATAAGGATCGAGGTTACTGTACTGGCACCACGAGCAAGCATCCTGCTTCTTGTTTTCATCAGCAGATTTGCAGAGGTGGAGAAAAGATCATGAAAAGAAGTCAAGAAAACTATGTGGAAACAAACTGCAGAAAGGGAAAAAACCCACCATGCTTTGGTTCCTCTTCAGCATCTTTTTCTTCCTATGCAACTAAAATACAAGGCTCAATTTATGAAAATTAAAGCAGAGCTGAAGATGGAATGAGAGACAGAAATTAAGTGTATCCTAGAAATTTGCCTTTTGACCGATAATGATGGAAATGGTTTTACTGCCCAGATGGTAATTATGTTTTCAAATTATATCATAATTATTCAAATGCAAGTGACCTTGCCATGTATGAGTCTTAAGAACTGCTTGTACACTAGAAAGAACAGGTTTTGATGGTTGCAAGCTTTAAGTTGATTATGCTGAAACATTGCATACCGAGGAATAATGTGTTCTGACTCAGTGAGAATGAGATGACTGGAAGCAAGGTGAGACACTAATTAAAAGCTGTGCAGTGGCTGGAAATTATCAAGCGATTTGAGTATAAAGTGTCATTATTATCAATGTACAAATACATCTCCTTTCATGGCTGAAAGGACATATAGGAAGAACCCAGCTAGTAGTCCTTCATTCTCTAGACCCTTCAAGCTTACGTATGAATTCTGTACGTGTCTGATGCTAAAGATTATTCTTATTAAGTTTCTTACAACTTTTCTAAAAAAAAAATATTCTTTCCTTCTGCATTCTTGGGAAGAGAGTTGATTCCAAGGTAGATAAAATTATCACATGGCAATCACTTTTAAATTGCATAGGAAAATACCTTTAAAATACACAATCTGAACTGCTAAGTTGGTCCACATACTCTTAGTAGGGTTGAGTAAAGCTTCCCATATACTGTCTGCATACAGGGATACATGGAAAGCCGCATTAAGTCAGATTAAAAAGGTAAACAAAAGAAGATGTCATAACTGTAACGGTTAAAAGTTACTTTCAGGCACTGGTAAGTGTCCTGTATTTTACTCGCAGCAGCCTGTGCTTGTCAAACCACGTTCTTGTTTGTTCCATAAAACCGCTTATCCTATCCCCATCACTACAGTATCTGAATACATCCTGTACTGTACGAAAAACAAAACCAAAACCAAACGTCCCATGCTGTGGTTTATTCACTCACCACAGACAGAACAACACACGTGCGATAAAAGCAGAGTAGCATTTGGAAATTAAGAAAGCAAGGTTTAAGAACCCTGCTCTGCCAGACTAAAAGGTGATCCCACAGCCCTGAGTCGGGCAGATGCTCACTACAAAACCACGCGATACATTACCAGATACAAAAAAATCCTGAAAAGATCATCTTTAACCTGCGTGTAGAAGGGCATGCCCAATAGGGCCCAAATCTTGTGCTTGATTAGTACTTAGTAGGGCAGAAGTATAGAGAATGCAGATTAACTTTCACGTCTTAGTAGACGACCATGGTAGTGAAAAAACGCGCTAGAGTATTTAGCATCAACTGGACGGTTTGACGTACATCATCACGCCGTGACACCCCATCTAGGAACAACATTTCTCAGCAACAGAAGTCCTAGAAGACAGAGCACTCTCTGAATGCAACAAAACCATTTCAAGGGCACAGGACATTGTGCTGCTGAAGACAGCTAAGCTAGAGGCTGTTCGCATGGCACAAAGACCAATCAGTAAAAAAAAAAAAGCCTATACAAAAATCAAGCAGTGTTGCCCAAGAATCCAATTCCACACCCTGTCCTATCCTCCCCAGACACTTGAGTTGAATGAGCTAGTACTTGACTGCGCCAAAGGAGGAAATTGCTTATTATATTACCCATTATACTTCTGCAACTATGTATGAAAATAGAGGTGCCATCTATAGATGTGAAGCATTGCATAATGACAGCCTATAAACATACTATGTCACCAGAGGAAAAAACAAAGATGACAAGGAGGTTGTAAACAACCTAAATCAATCCTTTGCAGGATAATAAGAACCAAAGTCACCCTTCCATGGGAAAAGCCAATTGTTCATAATTTGTAACTGGATCTAAAACACTTATACTGGAGCCAGGGGAACATGCGAAACACCTTCTGCTGACAAAAAGAGCAGAGCTTGTCCCCGTTATCCCACTCAAATGAGCCACTACGTTAACAGCAAACAACCTGCATGAACCATATGGAGCCTAGTTTACATTGTCAGTGTTTCCAAACGCATCGGATGTATATATATTACTCAACCCAAATATTTTTAGAGAAACCTTGCACTGTTCATCAGGGTGCAGGAACACTTCCCATAGGACATGGGTAATGGAAACAGAGGGATGTCACAAACGCTTCCAGGCCAGCCACAATGCCACTACACTGTCCATCAGTGCTACCTACATGGGAGTCAACGAGACTAAAGAACTAAAATTGCTTGAAGAGGCAGAGAGCGCACAACTACCAGAAGAACACAAGAAAAGAACAAAGAAATATCACACTGCAACAGAAAAGGCAGCTCAGGTGCAATGGCACAAAAATTTAATTTTCAGTAGTTTTCATGAGCAATTTCCAATTCTTAGGCAAAAAGCCTGAAAACCTGTGAAAAATCTTAGGCAAAATCTGGGACTGACAGCAAGAAGGCATACAACGATAATGTTTGGCTGACAAGAATTCTCTATCCCCTATCACGTAAACACGGTGTAATGCTAATTTTTCCGTGATCAAAACCTACCACATTTCCTTTTCTACAATTCTATTCATCTTTTATATAATCCATTTTATACAATTCTATTGGTTTATACAGTTCTTTTACACAATTCTATTCACCATAATATATAGGATGAATTGAGCACCAGGAGGATGGATTAACAGAATTTTTTTTAACAGCCCAGCTGCTGAAAAATGGACACCAGAGCCAAGTGTTCCTGACACGAAACTGTCCCATGGCACCTGAGATGAAGGTTGATGGCCAAAAACCTGATTTACACTCAGATGCAAAGTCGTGACCATGTGTTAGAAAAGAACATCTATGAGCAACTAAGTAAATACTACACCTATAGCCAACATCTTGAGAGTATTTTTACCTTCACACACAGACACCTGTTACCACAACATTCAGCAGGTCCCTCGGTTTGGGTAATATGTAAATAACGCACCCAGGAACCCAGCCACTTCTCTATTAATATAGTGCTTTATTGGCCAGCCTAGATGATTTACCATGACTGCAGAACCCAGAGGTTAGCAAAATATTATCAGCAAAATACATGAACACCATGCTTCAGAAGCAGGGATTTTATCTTTAAGGACCAGGAAGATAGATGGTCCAGTTATAACAGCAAAGGGTGCAAAGATGCTGGACAGCAGCTGAGAAAGAAAAATCTAACCTAAAATGATCAATAGCAACCTATTTCAGAGCAGCTCTTGGGTAACTTGGAAAGAGACTTTCTAGAGACCTTTTCGAAGCAAAAAGATCTTCCTTTCCCAGACCAGAAAGGCAGGATTGGAGGATTCATTCATTTTCCCCTTTATTTAAGTAAATTAGGAGTCTGTTAACTACAGTGATTGTGGCAGTCTCCTGCCTGGGCTGAAAGACAAGGCGATAAGCCTCACATAGCTAATTACAGCAGCAACCATCCTAAATCCTCTCAGAATCCGTTTCACAGAAATTTCACTTTTCTGTGAAATAATTACCTCTTACATGCCCAATCCTATTCCTGACATGCATATTTTAATGCTCTGACATTTTAACGCCATCTGCCGCCAAGAAGCCCAGCCTGCCGTGCTGTCAGAACTCGGTCCACGCACCATCTTCCTACTCGCCATCATTAACTCTTCCCCAAATACAGAGGAATTGCTTCTCCTCTGCCCAGGGTTACGGTTTAGCCTTTGGCAGAGTGGGTAGGAGACACTACCAAAAGCAAACGACAGCCATTTTCAGCCTATTTGTACACTTTGGGGACACCATTCCTGTAAACTGAAGAGGAATTGAAGTCTGTTGCTCTTGGAAGCACCCACTGCCTTCAGATGATATCTCCTGAGGCATTTGAGTATGCAACATTGAACAGTCCCATTCCCTCTTCCTCCTCGACCCATGGCAACGGAGAAAAAAAATCTCTAGTGTCATTTGCCTGAAGGGGTAGATATGATGAAATTATAAAGTGTCTTCAGTCAGATGGGATTAGCTGAGGCTCTTACCTTCATCTTTCAGTGTTTTAAACATCGGCAACACTATCTCGCATAAAAGAAACCAAAGAGGAACAGGCTCATACATCACAGGGAGACACTTTTCTTTGACAGCTTACATAGTAGGAACAGATTTTATAGTTCCCCCCACTTGGACTTGGGAAGGCTAAACGGCACGGCTTTACATTTCAGATTAAAGTTGCCAGTGCTACATGTAAGACAACAAGTACAACTCTGCTTGTCCCCTGTTTCTTCTCCCTTTTTGTTCTGCCGTTATCCATTCCATAGCTCCTTCTCTAGGTCTAGTGACTGACAACATGTATCATCCATTCCTGTCTCCCTAAGCGGGCGACCATTGGCACTGCCGTGCCAGCGCTCCCCTCCCTGCAGGCCACCTCTAATAACTCTCCTGACCCGAGATATCACACAAAGCCGGCAGAAATGTGCACTGCACAACTGGTTGCCAGGTGCTCATATATAAATATTTCATTGATGCCTTTGTGTTCAGTAGCAACAGCTCAAAAAAGCACAGATGGAATGATATTAAACCCAGAATAAATTAATACAGACAGATCACAAACTGGTTTATTACGGATAAAAGAATGCAAATAAACCATCTCTCTTTACAGCTCCCTTTTGTTTCTTTGTATTTAAAAAAATGTTGATTAGACATCTTGCAAAAAAAAAAGTCACACTGCTCTTCCAAAATTACAACCAAGATAACCCGACAAACCAGAGGAAGCCATGTTCATCATCCAATGCACATCTAAGTGGAGTCATTTGGGAGCTTTCTTCATTAACGTAATTTCATAAGGGCTGGTACTACATTGGTTACACAGAAAAAGAACTCCATAACCCCTTAGTTGACCATAAACTGAAAACAAATAAAAATGTAGGAAAAATAGACATATCCCAAAAGAATATTGGCTTAAAACACTTCGGGAATTCATTTCAGGACTACTCAAGTACATCTCTGTATGCTTTACAGCACATTTTGAACCAACAAGGAAACGTTGCTCCTCTGGACCTCGTACTTAACCAACAAAGAGCTGACCAAGGACAGAGAAGTCAGAAGCAGCCTTGGCTGGGTAACTATGAGACAATGAGTTTCAGGATCATGAGAGGAGGGAGCAGGGCAAAAAGCAGGACATCTACAGCCTTGGAATTCAAGTGAGCAGACAGCATCCTCTTCAGAGATCTGTTTAAAAGAACACCATGGAATATTGCTCTGGAGAGAAGAGTGGTCCAGGAAAGTTGGTTGATACTCAGAAATCACATCCTCCAACCTCAAGAAAGGTCCATCCTGACAAATAAGCCATCAAGCGAAGGCAGCAAGAGGCCTGTATGGATGAGCAAAGACCTAACTGAACTTGGACATCAAAAGGAAGCACAGAAGAGGTGAAAGCGTTAGTCTTCTGAGGCCTTATGAATCCCAACTATGGGACATTTTGATTGCTGATTTATTTTCAAATGATCCTTCTGACAAAACTAGGACCTCCTGCATGCACCCCGGGCAGGCTTTGGCATCAGCAGTTCTTGGGGGCAGCATCAGAACCTAAAGTCACACAGTTCTTCAGAAAGAAACAAACCCTTTATTTCTATAAAACATGTAGAAACAGAACAAAAAGTCTGCTGATCTCATCACAAGCGTGAGGATCTTTTTGAAGACAATTGTATATATTTTCAAGGTCTGAAGCTGTATGTTATGAGGATACAAACAACAAAGCACAAAATGCTGAGCCAACATCATGGCATTAATAACTCTGTTGTTTAATAATGAGGAGAAAAAAAATCCCCACTTTACTCCTGTGGAAGGTGGCCTAAAATTTTTCACACGCGTGCAGTCATTCTACATATTACTACACCTTAAAATAAGTTCTCACTACAAGCTGGCATAAAATGTTAAGTCAGCAATTCTGTGGACTGATGATAAATATTTAATATCTACAAAATAAGTCATAACAATAGGTTTCCTACATACTGCCCTCAAGAGATTCTGCAGGATACAGGAGAGGAGTCAGCATGCTGTGACCACTGCACAGGTCCTGGAGAGTCTACGCTACTTCAGTGAGATGATAATCACCCAGTCAAGGTGTGTGCTGCCTCCGAGACACCAGTCACAACCAGCACAAAGTTATGTCAGCTTTCTGTGATTAAATGATTTGTCAGTTTGATCCAAAAAATGATTTGTGCATCCACAGCTCTAGGAAAAGCATGTAACTCCAAGAGATTCGCTTCCACAGCTGAAACATCTCAAATGAAAGCAGTCATTATTTTTGTAATTTACTCCTGAGCTCTTCAGAGGCACCATAAGCTAAAGCGAGACACTTCTGCCTGATTATTTCTTTCTGAGCCTTTTGTTACAAGCCATAGTCAAAGTGAATGAAATATGAGAAAAATACTTTCAGGCTTTCTCCGTTGATTTGGTCTGTGCACTTGTCAGTACTTCCTAAAACCTTCAGGCCCCTACAGTTGCTCTTATACTTGTAGTTAAGTTTTGCTCTAACCCACCAGGCTCCCCAAAAAAAGGTCTCCCAAAATCTGAGAAACTAAACAAGGTTTCAGGTGACCATCATTGTTTCGAAGTGGAGGCACTATCTCCACTTTAAGCATCTCCCACCCCAAAAGGTACAATAATTTTGTCTAATGATGCTTTGATCTTACGCAAAAGAGCACTCGTACATTTGAACTATCAACAAAAACCTCAAATGATTGCTTATCTGTTTTCCTCATCCAGCTCTTCACCATGAAAAAAAGCCATCACAAATTCAAAGATTCCATTCTTCAGAAATGCAGGAATGTCTTCTGTCCAGTCATGGCTTGCTACAGTTATTTGGTACCACTTACATCATTCTTGCAGCACTACCCCAAATAGAGAGTGGGAATGCAAACTCTTCCTTTACGCTGATCATACAAATATTGGTCTAGTGGTTATGACTAGATAACTAATGACTTAAAACAGAATTTTTACGGGTTATTTTGTCGGTTCAGTTCAAATCACAGTGGGGAAAAAAATGGCAATATAATCAAAAACATTCCCACAAAGGGAAA
>NW_010416986.1:0-4007 GCF_000710305.1 Buceros rhinoceros silvestris | reverse complement strand
GAGGATAAAGCAGGTTTCCATGGTTACTTTGTTAACTATCTCCATTTGGTTTTTTACTTAGTTAAAAAATGAGACACTATAAACAGCTAGAAATTAAGTATTCATTAAGCTCTACATTAAAGAAAGCTCCCACTACATGTCATGTGTGTTTGAACAGCTGACTGTCCAGCGAAGCTCCAAAAGACACACTGACATCTACTATTTGCTGGTGCTATCAGCTACATCGTACAGGACAAACCCTTATGGAACACACATGGAGGAAGCCCTTGACTCAAGTTCATTTACTAACATTTCATCTGTAATTTATTTTCCTTAGAAGATGATCCCTTGCCTTGAGACCACTTAAAAGTAAAAGCTCTTGCTCAGCTGTCAGCTAAAGCTGACTGACCACCGAGGCTGCTCTCAAGCTCTATCCATTTCAAGAGCTGCAGTTGTAATCATTTACTTCTGATGCAAAAGAAGTTCCTCTTATCTTGAGTCATCACCCTAAATGAAAGGTTAATTCTGTACAACAGCACTTTTGAGCAAAAATGTCATCTAAATCAGGCCAGTTTTATTTTGATTTCCTAGAAACTTTTTAGCCAAGTTTCTTACTGTCTGGGGGAGGAATGACAAGTCACTCTGTGATACCACCAGCACTGGGAAGACTCCAGGCTTGCACTCAAAAGCCCAGAAGTTCTATATGGACTTCCCCAGCACAGGAAAGTCTGGAGGTAGTCTGAAGTCCTTGTCATTTAGATATCAGCCTCCTTCAGGTAAGAGTCAGCACTTCGCCTTAGGTCCTGTACATAGTCATCATGCAGCAATGAAGCTAACGCCAATTCCTACAGCAGTCCTCCTGATCTCAGTAGGAGGTGGCAGGTAGACTCATAGAACCACTTCGGTTGGAAAAGACTCTTCAGATCATTCAGTCCAACCGTTAACCTTGTACCGCCAAGTCCACCACTAAACTGTGTCCCTCTGCACTGTGTCTACACATCTTCTCAACACTGCCAGGGATGGTGCCTCCAGTAGTACAGTACAGTCTATTTAAGCACCTCATGGAGACTGAGACCAACAGTTCTCTTCTAAGAAACAATGTTTTACTTGTTTTCTAGCCAAAAACTGTCCTGAAAGCTGTTGCGCAGCTTGAACACTAGCAGCCTGTCCACCACCCTACAGGCAAACTTCTGCATTTCACTGTTGGGGTGTATTTGCAAAAATTTCTATCAGCGAACATATTTCTAATTCTTCTAGACAATCTGTGAATGCCGCAGAGGCCAGCAAATCGCTCCTCCATGGCAGGATCAAATCTGCTTAGGTTACTCTTGAACAAGATTTACTACTGAGTTGTTGCATTCAAATGAGAAAACTTACCTTAGCATTTTTGGCTTCCCTTCTCCATCCATCCAAAAAAGACATTTTATATACCTGTATGTATATCTGAGTTTGGCAGAACTCAAAGAAAAACTCTACTGAAGTTTATGTTCAAACGTTAGCTCCCTCCCACTGGTCAAAAAAAAAAATTAAGGTCAGTACTTAAAACTACTCTGCCTCACTAGCAAGTTGTAAATGTCTAATATTTAATATTTTCAGAGCAAAAGTCTAATCCAGATTTGAAAAGCAATTCATTGTACCAAAACACTGGATACATTTTGAAATAATCTCTAAATCTACCAGAACTGCCTCTGAAAAGCACTAGCACATGGAGTGCCATTATCTTTATAGCTGGAGGAGATAATGATCATTATATAATATCAGTATTCACAAAAAATAGTACAGCAATACTTATTACTTATCCCAATTCCTTTTACATCAGTCAAGGTGGAATTTGGCTTTATTTAATGATTTTTAAGATTAGGGTAACATCATGTAACTCAGGCAATCAAACCGCCTTTTCCTATTTATATAGAACAGAACAGCAGAGGCTGGCTGGAAAGCGGAGCCACTTTTCAAGTGTCCAGCTACACAGCATTTTCCTGCAAGCAAAATCTTCTACAGGAAAAAGCAAAGAACTGTATGACAGCTGATAAAATGTTATTATCCTTTGGATGCCTTGACCATAGCTTGTTCTTCAGCACTGCATGGAGGATCTGCAATTATATTTGGGGGGTATACTAGGGAGCCTACAGTGTATTACTTCAGACAAATAGAAGTCTGAAGGTTTTGATCCCTCATTCCTTCAAAAACATGAGTTCTACGCAATTATTTAATTGTGACTTTTACGATGGAAGTCTGCATGAGATTTTGATTCACATGGCCTAATTTCTCTGGGAGCTAGGGAAGGAGTGTTTCCCTCTAAACTGCCTATCATAAACAACATACATTTGCAAAGATGTTAACTAACATTGTTTACACATGCTTTATTGATTTGACCTTACCTGCTTAGCATATCACTTTTCCACTACAGTTCCTTCCTTACTTTTACAATCTACCCAAGTAAATGTAGTTAAGAGCACACACAGACTGCAAAAAATCACATTATTCCAATTTTTTTTACCCTAAATTTTTATCTGTGAGAGAAAGATCCCAAATCCAGTAGTTACTTCCTGCCCTGTTTTATCATCTGTTCTTGGTGTTACATAAAGAGCTTATCCTAAACATCAACGTTGAGCTCTTATATAGCATTCTTAATCCATAGATCTCAAAGTATTTTACAAAGGATGATCATTATCCTGCTTCATCTACAGAAAGAACAAACATGGAGATCTTCAGGGTGAAATTCGGATCTCAGGGAATTCCCCCAGTCCACAGTGAGGGTAGAATTGCACTTTACATCACAGTACCACTGGTCAGAGGCCAGCACCCGTATCAGCAGATGGAATCCAGAGCCTTTCACAACAGCGGTGGCCTGTGATTTGCCCTCAGCCGTTCTCCCACTGCTTAGGTATCAATCCAGAGAGAATACAGCCTTCAATACCATATCTTCTTCTGCTTGACATTCACTAAAACACTTCCCATCCCACACAGGCAGCTCTTTTTGACAGAGTACTCTGCCTTCTCCTGGGTATCCTCCTTACAGCTCTAAGCCCATTAACGTTGCCATCAGTGCTGTAAATAAGTGCAGTCCAAGTCCTCTGCTCAGGCTTTACTACAGAAGTCAACACTGCTGCAGACAGATACACACATATCAAGGTCTAATACCACCACTCGGGTATCTAAGGATTGTCACCTCCACACTGAAAGCCTTAAATCACCCAATCTGTGGTTAACTAGCTATGAGTTATCAAGCCTCCTGCCTTCACCCTTTCCCTCCCGCTTTTAGATGTGTTTCTCACGACCACGCTTTGCACCTCACTCTAAGGCAGATGTTTAAACTCAGATTTCCTCAACTCTGTAAACTCTTTTGGACTAATCCTGTGACAATTTGAGAAAACCATATAACTTATGACTTCAGATTAAAGTTAAGGGGTTATTGTTTTGACATGCTGTATCACAGCCACGTCAAAACCACTTTTGACCCAGGCAAAACTAAGCGAGCGGACCCGGAGCACAAAGATGAGCCCGGGAGCTGTGACCTTCAGGAGAGGATTCAGAAGACTTTGGAGCCCAGAACATTCCACACAATAAAGTAGCCAAGGAAGGGAAATGCGCACAAGCTTTCCTGCCCACGGGGACAAAGGCAGTCGTTCTGTACTCCACTGTGCTAACCCAGATAGGTTATTCTGAGCAGACGTTCCTGGAATTCCATATGTCCTAGGAACTACCAACTGCCTGAACTGGTGCTTTCAGGAAGAGAAGCACAAAGGCAGAGGAGGTCACAGAACAGGCAGCATCTTCTGGGACGCACATTTCCTAGAATAGCACTGTCTTGCAGAAAACACAAAGGCAGCCTTATGGACTCCCTTGTCATTCCGCAAAACATCTGCCAGGCAGAGGAAGATGTTCTGAGGAAGGCACCGCTTAATCACATCGAGTTTCACCCACTCCCAAGTTTAGGCAGGTACGAGTGAAGCGCCAGTGCACAAACTGCAGCTCCGCGGCCAGGCAGCCCTCTGTGCCTGCATTCAGCTCGAAGCCACCGGAGC
>NW_010416985.1:0-7936 GCF_000710305.1 Buceros rhinoceros silvestris | reverse complement strand
AGCCCTAACCGTACGTACCGAGTTGTGCTGCCTGCCCGCGGCGCGTGTGTGGCCTGACGTGCTGAGGAGGCCCGGCAGGATCTTCTGTTCCCTGCAGTGAACACGGGGGTGGTTTTGTAGGCATCACACGAGGTTTTACAGGAGCTTTCGCTGGGGTGTCGGTATCAGCAGGTTGGAGCTGTCAGCAGTGCAGTGCGTTCCCAGATGTGTATTAAACCGGGAACGGGTGCAGGTGTCCTTCCTGCAGCAACCCTGAACGTGTTCGTGTTTAGACCTTCTTGGAAGTGTCCGGTGTCCCCTATGACGGCGCCCAGACATCTCCATTCGCTCTCTTTGCTCTGGGCTTCGTTTCAGTGTTAAGGTAGCTTTTTACAAAGCGTAGATACTTAACAAGGTTCGGTGTTTGTTATTTATGGGAAGTAGCAGTTTGGCCTTTTGTTTGTAAGAGATCTCCTTACAGGACTTCTCTGTGTCTCAGACTCTAAATCAACTTCTAAACATAAAGGGTGCGGAATGAGATCCTAAATAATGTCACATGAGCGTTGTTAGTTGTTTAACCTCTGGTTCGCTGTATGTTGTATTTCTCTTTAGATGGGAAAAAGGAGAGGCATTTTGCTAGACTTGCCATCTGTGTTCGTATATAAGTAAACACAAGCGTGACAGGAACTGGGGAGTGCAGTACCTGGCAGCTGCTGGGAAAGTCACGCAGCTGGTTTGTCTGCTCTGGAACACTCCTTCCGCGGAATGCTCTACCCGGGCTCCGAGAAGGAGACTTCGTGGTTAGAGAGCTTCACGGCAGTTCTAACCTCTGCACGCCATCGCGCTGTGTTCTTTGGGAGAAGAGTATCTCCATCAAAGTCGTAGAGGGGTACAGACGTTACATGCTTTGCGTTTTTGGTTTTGAGTCGGCACAGTCACTTACCTATCTGAGAAATCTTCCGAGATTAAGGACGATGTTTGAATGACGGGTGTCATGCGTATCACGAACAACAGGTTCACAAACATTAGACCTCCAAAGTATCAGGGATTTTGTGGCACCTTGCAATAAGAAATCTGCCGCTTCTCCAAGGCCCTGTCTAAATATGCGCAAGTTACAGTAACACAGATTGGAAAAAAAGATGCCTCTCAAGGATAAATAGGAATGTAAAATATTATAGATTAAAATGAGAGGTGAAATGCCCATTTCAGTCTGTGTAAGTACTCCTTTGCCTTTTGGGGTTGTTTTCGGCCTTGTGCTCATAAAAATACAACTTTTGTACACTAGAGGCAGCCTGTATTAGACATCTGAGTTTTCACTGCAGAAAAACATGCTGTTAGTATGAGAGGTTGATGTAGCTTAGATATAGCTTAGCTAGAATCCAGTTCTCAAACAAAATGACAGTCAAGTAAAAATAAATATGATTTATGCCAGAGATCAGTATTTACTTTGAAATCTGTGTTTTGTAACGTGTACTTTACCCTCTTGCAGGAACATAAATAGGCAGTAAGAAGAGAGCGACTGATCACAGAGCACAGGATGGGTATCTATTTTCTTCTATTACTTGTAGGGTTTTGCTGGGCACAGTACAACCCCAATACTCTCTCTGGCAGGACGTCTATCGTACACCTCTTTGAATGGCGCTGGGCGGATATTGCTCTGGAGTGTGAACGCTATTTAGCTCCTAATGGATTCGGAGGAGTTCAGGTATGTCTGTTCCTATCAGTAGGCAGTAAAATTGCTACATAGATGATAATTTGTTTTTCAGAGAAAATGTTCAATTCACCAAAGGGCAGGTACTGAGAAAGAAAAATAGCAATTGGTAATGGAAGTAGTAAATGCTGACAAATATATTCTTCAGCCATCATCGTGTAAGCGTGAATTTATTTCATTGCTCCAACGTGTGTGTTTTGCACTCTGTGCTATTACATTTAGATGAATTAGAGTTGCGTATCAGTGGCTAAATCTCTTTGTACTGCTGTGAAGAGTAACCTACATTTATCTGCTTGATATTATTTAAATAAGTAAACATAGAATGAAACTATGACTGAAAAAAGGGCTTCCAAAGAGAATGCCAAAGTGCTGAAGGTTTTAAATAGATAGATAAATATCAAAGGCTGCTAGTTGTGTTCACCCAAACGGGCAGGTTTCTTTGTGTAAAGCCTGGTGTCATAGTGAGCCGTTCAGAAACCCTTGTCTGCAGGAACCTGGTGGGAGCAGGCAGAAATGACCTGAACACAGATTCTGGTGGAGGTGTGTCAACGTGAATCAGTTCTGTCTGGACAACAGACACGTGCTCTTGTAGAACCAGTTGTGTCAGATGGGTGGGGTAGTATGGCTGGAGAGCAGACGCCCATTAAACCGTTTCAGTTAGCTTGTCAGATTGCTCGGGAAAAATATTGGTGAGGGAAGTCTGCCTGTCTCCGGTAGCCCAGGAGTTTGCAAGTTGTCCGGAGTGAGAACTTTCCCATAATTTTAAAATAATACGTCTTTTCTTTACTACCTTCTTTCCAAGCACACAGGCCAGAATGATTTTACACTAATCAGATTATGGTATAATCTTTTTAATCCCTGCTGTGACAGGGTCTCAGTGTTTTTTCAGACGCAGACTTGCTGAGCTGGTCACAAAGGTGTGGCAGTCAAGTAAGCTGCAATCTAGGGATCTTTCTCAGAAGTGGTGGGATCGGATGGTTATTCCCAAAGACTTGGAGGTAGCAGCAAAAGCTTGTTGTCTGAAAAGCAACCTGGAAAGACCCTATAAAAGGAAGAGGTATAGCTTATCTCTAAACTGTGATGTCTCACGTCAGGAACTCTTTTATCCAAAACATTACAAAAACGGGAAGTTGTATCAATGTTACGTCTGTTCTGCCATCAGTTCCTTCCTGATTCAGGGCTGACCTAGCCTGTCAGATTTCAGACCCGTCTTTTGATCTTTGAGGCCTGCATTCACAAAGATAATTGGAACACTACGTCCATGGACCTCATTTTTTATAGTATGTTTCTACTTGCTGAAGGTCCAGGCCTAAGACTTTTTTCCCCGCCCACTACAGTGTAAGCAGAAGATACCAGGGATCTACATGGGGTAGGTATTGTGAGCGTCTTCTACTAAAGGCACCAGATTTTCTCTTTTCCTGTTTGTTCTCTAACAAAACTGGGCAAACAAATAAACCATTATCAGTATCCTGTTACCAAGAGTCACCGTCTTATTCACAGATCTCACCTCCAAATGAAAATGTTATCGTGACTGACCCCCGGCAGCCATGGTGGGAAAGATACCAGCCCGTCAGCTACAAGCTGTGCACACGATCTGGAAATGAAACTGAATTTAGAGACATGGTGATCAGGTGCAACAATGTTGGAGTAAGTGCTTTGAAAACCTGGTATTAGCAGTGGAAGGACATAGACAACCAGTAGTTTAGAAGGGAAAACATGGCAGCACTGGGCTGAAGATGAGGTTTTGTTTTTTGGGGTTTTTTTTTTTTTTTGTCATAGAATGCTTTGGGTTGGAAGGGACATTTAAAGTCCAGTCCCCCGGCAGTGAGCAGGGATATCTACAACTAGACCATGTTGCCCAGAGCCCTATCGATCAGGTGCAACAATGTTGGAGTAAGTGCTTTGAAAACCTGGTATTAGCAGTGGAAGGACATAGACAACCAGTAGTTTAGAAGGGAAAACATGGCAGCACTGGGCTGAAGATGAGGTTTTGTTTTTTGGGGTTTTTTTTTTTTTTTTGTCATAGAATGCTTTGGGTTGGAAGGGACATTTAAAGTCCAGTCCCCCGGCAGTGAGCAGGGATATCTACAACTAGACCATGTTGCCCAGAGCCCTATCCAGCCTGACCTTGAATGTGTCCAGGGATGGGCCATCTGCTACCTCTCTGGACACCCTGTTCCAATGTTTCACCATCCTCGCTATAAAAAAAAAAAATTATTCCTTATATCTAGTCTAAATCTCTTCTCTCCTAGTTTAAAACAAATGCCCCTTGTCCTGCGGAAAGGCTGGAGTGAGGTCCCCTGCTAGCCTTCTCTTCTCCAGGCTGAACAACCCCAACTCTCTCAGCTTTTCTTCACAGAAGAGTTGTTCCATCCTTCCGATCATTTTTGTGGCCCTCCTCGGGACCCACTTTTACAGGTCCATGTCTGTCTTATGCTTCGGGCCCCAGATCTGGATATGGTACTCCAGATGAAGTCTCACCAGAGCGGAGCAGAATGGCAAGAGCAACTCCCTCAGCCTTCTGGCCACCCTTCTTTTAATGCAGCCCAGGATATGATTGGCCTTCTGGGCTCTGAGCGCATGTTGACAGCTCATGTCTGGCTTTCCATCCACCAGTACCACCAAGTCCTCCTCCGCAGGCTTGGTCTCAATCCTGTCATCCCCCAGCCTGTGTTGATACTAGGTATTGCCCCAACCCAGGTGCAGCACTTGGTCTTCCTGAACCTCATGAAGTTCACATGGATCCACTTCTCCAGCTAGTCCAGGTGTCCCTCTGGATGACACCCTATCCCTCAGGCATATCAACTGCTCCGCTCAGCTTGGTGTCATCTGCAGACTTGTATTCAATCTCACCGTCTGTGTCATTGTTGAAGATATTAAGTGGCACTGTCCCACTATGGATCCCTGAGGGACACCACCTGTCACCAATCTCCATCTGAACATTGAGCCGTTGACCACCCTCTGGATGCAACCATCCAACCAATTTGTTACCCACCAAACAGTTCACCCCTCAAATCTGTATCTCTCCAGTTTAGAGAGGAGGGTGTTGTAGGGGACCGTGTCAAAGGCCTTACAGATGTCCAGGTAGATGACAACCACAGCTCTTCCCTTGGCTCTTGTCCATCAGTGTAGTCACTCCAACTTAGAAGTCCACTATGTTGGGTCAGTCAGGACTTGCCCTTGGTGAAGCCATGCTGATTGTCTTGAATCACCTCCTTGTCCTCCATGTGCCTTACCGTAGCTTCCAGGAGGAGCTGTTCCATGATCTTCTCAGGCACAGAGGTGAGAAGGACAAGTCAGTAGTTCCCAGGGTCCTCCTTTCTACCCTTTTTAAAAATGGTGCCGTGTTATCTGCCTGTCTGGTGAGATGTGAGCTGTATCGCCATTGCTATATGACAATACAAGAGAAATATTTTAAATAAAATGTTGGGGGAAGCAAGCAAGAAGAAATAGGGGGATGGGGCAATGGATAAGAAAGAGAGAATGTTAATTAGTCGTGCCGTGGGAAATAGCTTTCTCAAACTGAAATGTGAATACTGTTCTCTAGGTACATATTTATGTGGATGCAGTAATCAACCATATGTGTGGAGCTAATGCTGGTGCTGGTGACCATGCTACGTGTGGAAGCTATTTCAATGCAAAGACTGAAGATTTTCCAGCTGTGCCCTATTCTGGCTGGGACTTTAATGATGGCAAATGTAAATCTAGAAGTGGAGACATTGAGAATTATCATGATATATATCAGGTAAACCCAGATCTATAAGTATTTTTCATGTATGTCTGTTCCTGGGCTGTGCTTTGTTTGCTTCCCTTTAGTGTTAGGCATTTTTTAAAACCAAACCAAAAGCCCTTGTGGAAAACGATCCACATTGATTACAGAGTTTAGTGTAGCTCTCAGGAACACCGCTTCTCAAAGGGATAGCTCTCCTTGAGCCAGTGGCTCAATTTCAGATTTAGGCAGATGTGCTTAGGAATTTTATAAAGACAGTTTTAAAGCTTATAAAACCTATTTAGGGAATATTTTGAAGGGGTTTTTTGTGGGTCTTTTTAAAAAAGTTACTTGCTTTTTATTGTAATTTGGAAGTTTTCTTTGGTCTCAATTTCAGAAGAGGGAGATGATTAGGGTTTCATAAAGAAATAGAGTAATGCTAAAATCTTGAAAATCAACTTTCTATTTAGAGATTTCCTTGGAGTTTATCTGTTCCTCTAGATCAGATTACAAGGTCAGGACTTTCAAAGTACCACGGAATGAAAAATTATTTTATAAAGATAAATGCCTGTCTTTCTTGAATAATGTCTTATGCCTTTCAAATGCGTTTCATCTTTCCTCAATCTAAGCTGAGGGGAGAGAGGTTTTGAAGAAATGGCAGAAGAATGGGAAAATTTAAATGTCCCTGAATTCTGGCACAGTTTACAAGGACCATATTCATAGCAAACACAGTTTGCAGCACAGGCTGATGCACCTTGCTTTCCCCAGGCAGATGTCCGTAGCCATAGAAATTCATCGTAAGTTATTAAAAACAAAAAAAAGAGTATATTCAATGTGTGTTTAAAGTATTATTTTGATGAAAATCAATGCCCGTAGTTTTATTTTTCTTATTACAAGAAGCAAAGGCTGAAAGGGGACAGAAGAGTTTCATGTTTCGAAAGGCTATAATTCAAGATTTTTAAAAGATTTAGAAATGTAATTTCTAGAAATTTTTCCTATATCAGAGAAGACATGAGTGCATTTGAAATAGTAATGATCTGTTCCTTAATACACTGGGGTAAAAATAATTTATCATATTTTTGTCCTATACTTGCATTAAAAAGGTAGTTATAGATTTAATGGTTGACTGATACAATCCTACAGCACCTCCAGCTGTTTAAGCTGGGTGAATGCAGCCTTCTTAATGCTCCTCCTGCGTAGACGACTGTGCCAGATCCCTGTCTAAGGCAAAGGCATGAGTGGAGAACTATGGCTAGTGAAGGTTTTATTTGTCACTGTAATGTAAGTGACAAAAATCACCCTGTATCTAGAACTCTACATTTATTTTATTAGGTGAAAAATGTTTCATTTCAGAATTTTTATGTAGGTCCGGGACTGCCGCTTAGTTAGCCTTCTTGATCTGGCGCTGGAGAAGGACTATGTACGCTCAAAAGTCGCCGAGTACATGAACTACCTCATTGATATCGGTGTAGCCGGCTTCCGAATTGATGCTGCCAAGCATATGTGGCCTGAGGATGTGAAGGCGATTTTAGACAAGCTGCAAGATCTCAACACTAAATGGTTTTCTGCAGGAGCTAAACCTTTCATTTACCAGGAGGTAATCTTTTTTTTTTTTTTTTTTTTTTAATTCTACTTTACAAACATACTCCTTGCAGGCATGGTGTAGTCCCTCACTGGAAGCACTGCTTTGCTTGAGCAGGGCCCAAGCAGCTTTCAGCCTCGAGATCTGTAGAAATCATTATCGAGATTGAATAACCATGATTTGCAAATGTTGAATCTGCCCACAAATAGTACTGGACACGCAAAATCCCCCCGTTGATTTCAACCTTCTGGAACTAGGTAACCTGGAAATTTCACCTGAGGTGAAATTTACTGCATCTAGGTTAGTGTAAAAACTATTGGTTTAAAAAAGAGGTTTCAGTTTCTGAATTTTAATTTCTGAATAATAAATTGCAAGAGAAGATACAAATGGCAATTACAGTCCGAAACTTTGTTTTCCAATGGCATAAATGAATTTGTGGTTTATGTTTGAATAATAAATCCTAACAAGACCTAAGGCGCAGGTAGCTGTTGGTTTCGGTCAGCAGAAGCTGAAGTTGCTAGACACATTTTATTAGATCAATATGTTACCCTCAAGGTCTAGGACGAATAGTGAAACGTTCTTTAGCTACATAATGAAACGAGGTTACTCGTGTGCTGGAAGCAGTCGTTGGTAACTGGTCTAAATATAAAGCTGGTATGGCCCAAGCCTTACATATGCAGCAGTGATCAATCAAAGTACGAAGATTTGGGTTGGAAAACAGTTCACAGCTAGCCTGAGATAAAATGAAGAAAATAGCTTTAAATACAACCTTGTAAGTAAGCCAGCTAATGTGCTTAGCTCCAGTGGTGCTTCTTCCTTAAAACAGTGTCTGGGGTAATGCCATTTACTTGTTTGGTTTTATTACGAAGAAAGGAATGTTCTTTTTCTGTGCCAGGTAATTGACCTGGGTGGAGAGCCGATCAAAGGCAGCGAGTACTTTGGAAACGGTCGAGTG
>NW_010416984.1:23209-45611 GCF_000710305.1 Buceros rhinoceros silvestris | reverse complement strand
GCTGTGGAGCGGATGAAAAAGGATATAAAAACACTCTTTATGAGTGTTCAAGGATCCAAAAACTCCTCAAGTTGACTTGTATGCTTTAAGATAATTTTTCCTTGATTTCATTTTCAGTAATTTTTCCTCAGGTAGAAGCAGCAGTGGTCAGTCTGTGGAAGAATGGGTAAAACCGCGCTGTGGAGCGGATAAAAAAGGATATAAAAACACTCTTTATGAGTGTTCAAGGATCCAAAAACTCCTCAAGTTGACTTGTATGCTTTAAGATAATTTTTCCTTGATTTCATTTTCAGTAATTTTTCCTTAGGTAGAAGCAGCAGTGGTCAGACTGTGGAAGAATGGGTAAAACCGTGTTAATCTTTCTGAGCCTAGTTTAACACCTCTGCCATTTCCTTTTTGTTTGTGTGGCAAAGAGAAATAAAATGTATTTTGACCCTAGCTGAACCCTTTGCAAACAAGTCTTACTTCATTATTCTGAAGTGTATAAACTCTTAATATATAAGAAACATCAAACTGCAATGGCTGTTTCTTCTAGTCGGAAAATGCACAGTGGGGCTGCTTCCCTCATGCACTTCTTTGGTGTTAAAATATGAATGACGAGGTGGGTGGTGGAGAGGGATCTACTGTTACTTAAACTCTGACAGTCTGCAGAGAGAACTCTGGTTTGTCTTACAACTTCATTTTTTTTTCTGTATTGTGTTTGAAATTATTGGGGTGATACTTCTTTTTTTCGGAGTGATCACTACATGTTCTTTATATTATTTAGAATAAAATTGATTTCTGTTTCACAGCTTGAGGAAGGGCAGGGTTACACACGTGCACATAATGTCTGATTGCATCTCCAGAGTGCAGACGGGGTTCACTTTTCGGACCATTGCGCCATGGAAGCAAATCTATGTGAGGAAAACGGAAAAAGCATCTCGTCATTCGGGAACATTTGCTTCCTGTGGGACCATTGCTGTTTCATACCTCTTTGAGCTGAAGAAACCTTGCAAGGATTTTTGGAGCAGAGACGATGTGGTGGTTGTGTTGCCTTAGAAAAAGTTATTGCTTGTTGGTAGGTCTTCCTCTCAAAAGACTTAGGATTGCTCTCCATTCTCAGCTGTCTCCCTCAGAGAACTCTGATGTTGCCAAGAACCTTTTTAGCAGCAGCACGTGGGGAATTTTGAAACTGATAATCTTGCTGTTAAAACTGATTTTATTAATGTTCTGAAAACAACTCCATTTGAAGTGAAGAGGAATTTTAAAAAAGGCATCTCAAAGAGGCAAACTTCTCAATATCTGTTTTGTTTTGGAATAACAGTTAACAGGTGGGAAACCTCTGAAACAATTATTTTAATTCTGTTAGTTTGAATAATAGAGATGTTTAGGTTCTTCCATAGCAATACAATAGTTAATATAAAGATAATTCGTATTTCCTTAGCATTTTGAGAATGTAGATCCCATGGTATACATGAGAAGAGTGGTTACTCTTTAACCCAAAGGAGGTGTCTCGACTGAATGGGTTGTTATTCTCTTGGAGTGTTGGAAAACTCAGTAACTGGTCATAGCAAGTTTCCTATCTGGCACTGTTCATAATTCCTGAATAGAATTTTAAATTCTTAGTGTGAGAGAGCTTTCATGTGGGCCTGTGATTTAGTGTTTTATTTTCAATAAAGCATTTTCAACCTATACAAATGACTGCAGGCTTCTAGCTGTTTCTCTTACTTTCTTTCAAAGGTAGATCTTAATGTTCACTGCAGCATCCCTCAAAGGCTCTCAGCTTGAACCTGTTCCCCTTTACTAATCAAAAGTTATGGAGTTTGGTTGTGATAGGCCAGATTAAAATCCAGTGATAAACTACATACATTAATCATACCTGTAGGTTTGGATGAAGTGTGGTGTTAATTTATGTGACCTGCAAGCTTTTATATGAAAAACAAAGCTGAAATATATAAAACATTAAGAAATGTAACACAGAAAAACTTCGCACTAACATTTGAGTATTGCCATAGTAGACAAGAAAACTGTTTTCTTTCACTGTAAAGGAACTGTTTGCTTATAGTTGGATCTAATTGGGTGTCAAGATATTTATAAAAAGGTTCTGATAGCTGTTGGGGCAGGAGTCGATTGCATCCAGACTTCCAAAAGGTAATTATTCTTTCCAGAATTGTTGAGTCACTCAGTAATCCAGGAGAGGAGTTTCTGAACCAGCTGGTGGTCAGTAATCTTGAGGGAACAGGGTTTGAATCCAAATGTAACAGAAGAGAAACTTGTATTTATCAGAATCCCCAAGTCGTTTTCTCAGCTAACGTAGGGGTGCAAGACTTCCCCAAGAACAGCTCATGGATTCCATGGGTGGGAAGCATCTTGACATCTGACTCATCATGCAGAGAATGAGATTTGCTTTAGGATTAAAATCAGTCTTAAATCCGACTTTATGTCAGAGATGTGAGCACCTTCTCGGAATTTCTGTTAATCTCTTTGTAACCCCTGGGATTGGGGATAATTTGATTCGAAGTATTAGAGGTAAATGGTTTTTTTTGACTTGTGTTGGAGGGTGTTGTCAGACAGGACGGTGTGTTTTGTTTGTGGGGGATCCTGACGTGGCAGTCCTTACAACAGGAGCTGCCCTGCTCTTGCCGTGTTTGTCCCTGCAGGACTGTCCTCCAGGGCTGTGTGCCTGAGATAGAAGAAGAGCTGCACAAAGTTGCTGGTGACAGTGGTGGAGTGGATAAGCAGCGTTTGCTGTGGAACAAAAGATTCTGGCGGTTGCTTTAGGAAAGCTCTTAGGCATTTAGGAAGGTGGTAGGGAACGTGCTTTTGCCTGTTTGTAACAATAGCATTTAATTGTTGTTCTTTCTATATGAACATCTTTTTGAAGACTTTACCCCAAGAAATTGGTATTCCAAGAAATTAATATTTCTAATAATTATTCTAATAGATATGTATATATATGCAGAAAATAATAGTATGATGATAGATAAGAGGAGTTTAGCAAAGATTTTTCAAGTAGTCTTCCTCCCCTCCCCCCTCCCCCCCTTTGCTCTTCATTCAGCTGTCTTTTGTAAACCCTCAATGGGAATTTTCATTCTAATGCCACCCACACTCTTGTTCTCCTTCCCCTCCAAAGGTCGTATTCGTTGATTTCTAAAGCAGAATCAGTTCTAACAGATAAGGTGAAATTGAATATTAAATTCAAAATCTCTTCCGGACAAAACGAAAGCCTGTGTTGCCACAGAACATCTTACAAGGGGTATCCATAAAAATAAAATTATGGTAGGTGCCAGAAATACGTTTACCAAGAAGAATGTCAGTCAAAACCAGTAAGGCTTTGGATTCCTTTCTGTTTATAATCTCAAAAAATGATGCAGAGTTTCTTTCCTTAATTGGAGAAATAATGGTATAAAACTCAAAATACATGCATTTCCACCAGGTATTACTGAATCTGGGAACCTTATTCAGCCTTTAATTAGGCATTTAAGAACTATGTGAAATGCAGAGGTTATAAACCTGAGCACATCAAATGCAGTAAGAGCTTGGATTTAAAACACCTGTCTCCTTAAGCCTGAACATCGTGTTAGTCTGTAATCATCACATTTCTCCTATCCTACGTGGAACTTCATTCATCAGTGCTATAGATACGTAGCTATGCATTTCTTTATAACTTCATCGTTTTTTGCGAGCAGCAAACCTTTACCATCCTAGGAGCACAATGGATAAAAAGAAACTAGTTTTCCTGCCAAGTTTTCCCTAATTCATCATCTCAGCGTATCAGTTTGTCTGAAAGTGGAATTTATTTATCTTCTCAGATGTAGAGAAGTATTATTCCTTTCCACAACTGGCAAATGGAGGAGTGGAGATTTAAAGGTTATTCTGTCAAAAGTGTCGTATTATTTTGATGTCTGCTTTGAGACCTCCTGGTTCTCTACATTTTTCATATTAATAGCGTATTTCATTTCTTCAGTGTGCCCTGATGACTGTAGCTGTTGGAAGCGCACGGCCGTTTAGGGCCGGGTTACAGGGATGCCTACGTCAGGCACCGCATGCAAAAGACACTTGGCCCAGTGATTCATTGCAGGTTGGTGGCGAGGAGAAAAACAAATGCTCCAAGGAAGCAAATTCTTCTCCGATCGAGGAGAGCCCTTCGGAAGTGTTGACGTTTCCAAGCTTACCATTTTAGACAAAAATAAAGAATATAATGAGAGAGACGTTTTAGACCCCAATGTTGATTGCAGTGTGCAGCCTGAGCATATTAATTTTATCCCAGGAGTTTCTTTTGAAGTGGAGTAGAGAAATAATCCTTTTGCTGCGTAGTCCAGTCTTGTAAGTAGGTATCAGGGATTTAAAATAAGTTGGGCAGACTGCCATGGAATTACAAAATAAAAAATTTTTATGCCTGTCTTTAGGCAGGAGTGGAATTACTGGGTATTTTAGTTTGGCTAAAGGGCAGTAGACTTCAAATATTAATGAAAGAATAATTGAAAATAGGGAGGCAAACAAAAAGTAGCACGAAATTCAGCATTGACAGGTAGATTTTGCTAAGGCTAAACTTTCTCCCATTAAGTAGACTGGATTTTTTTTCCTGCCAAGTAAACCTAGATTTAATTTGGCTGATCTTCAGTCAAATTAGTAGTAATTGGTAGTGCATGGGAACTTGGTTAATTGGTCAGGTTTAGACCATGGCCACCTATCCTACAGAATTCCTTGGCTACAGTGTCTTTATAATGGTTAAAGACAAAACTTAAACTTTGTATGATACTGAAAGTGTTTGTAAGATTTATCTTGTCCTGTAGAAAACTATGTAAACAAGACATAAATAGGACAGACTTCTTGGAACCTGGGGAGAATGCCCTTCTAGTTCTGTCTACCAATATTGTTGTCCTTGGGGCAGTAATAGCTGGGAAACATCACTGATACAGGTCAGAATATTATGTAAAAGAAGGTGAGTCCTCCTGGACCGACATAAAAGGTTAAGGTGTTACAACGCACAATGCAGCTTTAGGTACTTGGTATCTAGAAAAAGGTGGCAATAAATTTCTTCTATCATCTGAAAATGGCAGAGAAGTGTGAGTTTGAGGAGCGGGTATGTGTTGATTGCGAGATAACTGTAGACTGTCAATGTGATCTGGCTAAAAAAAAGAACCTTAAAAAAATTAGGTTGTGCAAAGCTTTCTTTAGAGCCTTGAGAAATAGTCTCTGCTTCAGGTCACCACTGGTTATTTTGTCCCAGAGGCTTGGAAGGGAAAAGGCCCAACTCCAAACCCCAAACCAGACGGTTGGCAGTTATACTGAGCATGGTAGTCAAATTCTTCTGGGTCAGCATTTCCAAATGCCTTTCCAGGATTCCTTTAGGAGTGATACACTGGGGATCAGGAGTCTGGCAAGCAAATGCCAGACAAATTTGTATCAGGAGTGAGATGCAGAAGACTTAGGGTAATTGGCAGCTGGAATAACTTTTGTCAGGACTCGCAAGAGAAGGTGGGTATCTCCACTGAAAGCACAGTCCTTCTTCAGCAGCCGTAAGAGCCAGGCTGCGTGGAGTAGCCCGGCTACTCTGTCACTGTTGAAGCAATTGTCCCATGTCAGTTCTGGGAAGAAAGCTGCGGACCAGGTTTTGCAGACTGGTCAGTTGATGCCTGCTGACAAAGGAATTGAATTACTAGGTGAGATTGTTTGGACTGTACGGTAAAATAGTCAAACTAGATGATCCAAACTGATAGAGAGTCAGAAATGACAACTGACTGCAAGAATTCCTGTGCGGAATAATGTACGTGGCAAATAGGAAGGACCAGAGATGTGTTTCAGCTGCCATCTAAACCTAAAGGTTTATGCAGCACCTGAGTACAGTCAGTCAACTGCCTCTTACTAATGGTTTTGTACCCACCTTTTTTGTAGGGAGATCAGCAGGGTCTTTGATAGTGTGGTTATGTGACTGTGCAATTCTTCACGGGATGTAAGACAAGGTTTCAAAGCAAAATCTGCGAGTGTTTTCCCTTTCCTTCATGAATGACTTCTAGTTTCTTGGTAGCAGCTGTGAAAAGTTGAATCTCTTCTAAAAATGATACACATTTAGTCCATGATGTTAGGAGGAAACTAATAGAACTCTTACCCACATTTAAGTTAGAAAACTGCTTGATCCTGGGCCACCAGGGATTCAATCAAAATTGGATGATAAAAGGAATTTAACCTGATGACTGTCAACTAGAGTATGATGGGCTTTTCCTCTATACTGTTTATATGGTTCCAGGAAACTGTTTAAAACATTATAAATATTCGTAACTGTTTTAGGCAACAGCTCTTATGTTAGTGGTGGTGTTATATTTGTTCTAGAAAGAGATGATAATGTGACTCTCTATATAGGATGGAAATCTCTATGTTCCCTTTCCTGGATTTTGTGTGTACAGAAGAGCAGACCTCTGGAAGATGTACATTATGGGACTGAAAAAGTCAACTTCAAATCTGTAATCTGTCTCTCACAGAAGACATCAATTTATTTCAAATTCAGTTTGGAATACAACTCCTCTGACAAAAAGAGAAGCAGGAATTAAAAAATAACAGTTTGCATTGTCTGTGTGAGCAGAGTCTCACGGTTACAACATGATGTTGTTCACAAATCTTATTTACATACCTGTAATATTAGTGTCACAATATGCCTGTCAAATCATAGCAGTTTCTTGGAGAGCCCTTCTGGTCGTGGCAGCCCGGTCTCCATTTGGCAGTAGGTTTTCAAATTTGCTAACAACCAGATCTACCTGACATGTCCCAAGGCAATGCAAACAGGAGAACTCCTCATCCTGGAACTCCTTGTCCTGGGAATTGCGATGAGCCAATAGTGCTCACAAATGTCCTGTCAGGGAAGAGTTGAGGTAGCAGGGATTCTCAGAGACCGGAGACCCAAAGGAAGGTCCTGGCTGACAGCCAGGCTGTCAGCGTTTTACCTTGAAGAGCAAGTGTGCAACTTGCAGCATGCTGGGCTGGAAGGCTCAGTTGTGAGAGTGAGCTTTGGCGTGGTTCTGGCCATTGTGTACTTAGCTTAGCAGGAGAGCACAATGGCAGACAGACTGACCTATGCTTGATGGCTTTTGAATCACACATCAGTGAATCAAGCTTGTAGTCCAAGAAAAACCGAAGATTCCTCTCCAGGCTGTAAACTGCTCATTTTCTGCTGCAGCATGGCAAAAGGGTGACATCACTAAGAGTTCTTGTGTACTGTTCTGAGGTCAGTCCAGTCATGTACAGTGTAGATCCCAGGTAATTTTAGGGGACTGTTTATGCTGTAGTTATTTATTGCCTGTGTTGCAGCAGCACCTAGTGGTTCAAATTCAGATCAGGAACGAACTTTCATGGCACATGATGTCTGCTGGAAGAGCTTACATTGAAAAGAGGTAGAATGGAAGGAGTAGAGTGCAGGAAGCCAAGGCAGAGAGCAGGGAGGTGGCTGTTCTCTTGTTACACGAGGGCTGAAGTGCAGCCAGCAAAAGAGACCTAAGTCTCCGTAAAAAGTCTGACTTCCTTTTTGTGTGGAAACAGGCTCTCTCTTAACAGCAGCTCTTCGTAGCTCACTGCCTTTGCAAAATGGTGGTTTTTTAATATGAACATACCCATTTGCTTCTAATCTTTGTTAGAAGTCTGTAATCCTTATACTTTGGTTGGCTTTGAACAAATGCTGCAGCCTGGGTACGTGTTGCTGAATGTTACCCTTTGAAATTCAGAGCGTGGCATTAGGATTGCTTCTGTATCCCGGTGCATGATGCCTCTCGCACTTGGCTGCGCTAAAGATAGAGCTTTACAGGTACATATTGTACATCATTAGCATTCAAACTGCATTGACTTCCTGGAAGGGCATCTGTAAAGAGGGTTTAGCTGAAATTCCCAGGCATATGAAAGACGAAAGTTATCAGGAGTAGTCAGCATGGATTCACTGAGGGGAAGTCATGTGTGACCGATGATAAACTTCTGTGGTGAAATGACTGGATTGAAAACTGGTAGAACAGCCAGCGAACAGGAGCACAAAGTCTACCTGGAGGCCAGTAACTCGCAGTGTACCCCAGGGGTCAAGACAGAGTCCAGTCCTCTTGAACATCTTTGTTAATGATCCGGAAGATCATTAATCTCAGCAAGATTGCAGATGAAACAAAGCTGGGATGTGTGGTTTATACCCCAAAGGATCGTGCTGCCATTCAGAGGGACCTTGACTGGAGAAGGGGGCAAAGAGGAACACCATGAATTTCAGCAAGGGGAAGTGCAAAGTCCTACAGCTGGGGAGGAACACCCCCAGGACATGCTCAGGGCTGCCCAGCTGGAAAGCAGCTTTTCAGAAAGGACCTGGAGGTCCTGGTGGACACGACACTGCAGTGAGCCAGCAGTGTGCCCTTGTGACAAAGATGGCTAATGGTACCTGGGCTGTATTGGGCAAAGTATTGACAGCAGGTTGAGGGAGGTGGTCCTTCCCCTCTACTCATCACTGACATGCAGTTTCCAGTTCTGAGCTCTCCAGTACAGAAAAGACACGGACATATTGGAGAGCTTCCCTTATGTGAGGAAACACTGAGAGCTGGTGAAGAGAAGGCTCAGTGTATATGAGGGACTGTGCAAAGAAGTCTGAGCCAGACTTTCTCCAGTAGTGCCCAGTGACAGGACTAGAGGCAGTTGAAACACAGGAGGTTCCCTCTGAACATCAGGAAAAACTTCTTTACTGTGAGGGGGACTGAGCACTGCCACAGGTTGCCAAGTGAAGTTGTGGAGTCTTCCACCTTGGAGAGAGTCAAAAACCATTTGGACATGGTCCTGGGCAACTGGCTCTAGGTGGCACTGCTTGAGGAGGGGAGTTGGACCAGGCAACCTCCAGAGGCCCCTTCCAGCCTCAGACATTCTGTGACTCTATGATATAATATGACCTGTAACTGGCTTTTTATTCTTGTTCTTTCAAATAGGAGGTTCTTACAACTATGTTTTTAATCCTAGGGAAACCTGGGCAGCTTTTAGAGGTTTTGGATCAGAGCCTTGATCTTACTGCTCAATTAATTTTTTTTTAAAACAAAGTCACAACCAAAATGTTAACAGACGCGTTTAGTTGTGATTCGTTGGTCCTGGTGTTTAGACCCTAGAAAACAGAATAGAAAACCTTATAAGAAAATTACTCTGGAGAAGTGAAATTGCAAATGATTAAGTAGCCCTTAGCTATGGAAAGTTTAGGAGAATATTTAAATTAGTTTCTGTTAAAAAAGGGAAGAAATAAATAAAAATAAAGTTTTAATGGTGTTTGACGCCACGAGATGTTTTTGGTGAGTCAGTTGCTTAAGTTTCCAGATTACAACTAAGCAAAAATGTGTCAAACAAGCAGGGGGGAGAAAGTAATTCTCTCCAGAATCAGGGAGTCTATATTTGTGACACAACCTGGTATTCATGAGGGTCTTGGGTAGTTGTTTTGCTTTGTGAAAACCTGACGTGTAAAACATCATTCACTATATAGAATTGTAACAATGCTTGTGTAACACACAACCTATTAGATTTGCAAAAACCAGTGGAGCAGAAGAAGATAGAAATTCCATCTGCATTTTCAGTCTCACTGCAAGGGCTGAATTTAAATCCAGTGCTTCCTTCAAAGGATCTTCTCAGTGAAGGGAACGGAATGGCCTTTCTGTTGAAGTAACCATGTTTGTGTGGATGAGGTGTAACAAACTAATGTTTTGAGGATGTTGACAGAGCCCAAGTGCCTCCATTAGTAAAGCCCTAGTAGAGTAATAGAAGGAATTACTTAGAAGCTAAGAAATGACAGAAGTTAAACTGGAACATGAAAGACAATATATAACTATCACATTCTGCTAATGTTTCTCTTGTCAAGCCTCCTACTTGCTTGTTTGTCAGCTCTTTTCACACTCAATTTTGCTTTCTGCTCTACAGCAATCGGTGCATGGAACAACCTAGAAGAATTCATCTGCTGATTTTTCCCCTCCAGCCATCACCCTTTTAGCTTGTCATGCTCACAGCTTACAGGTCAAGTTTTGCCATGTTACCAAGGATGAATGTAGTTGTTTTGTTTGAGTTTTAGTTTGTTTTCCCTGAGTTCTGGCTACCTGCCTGCCTGTCTTCAGAGTTTGAGCTGGGGGCACAGCCCATCCCTTCCTGAATGCCTGGAAAATGCTGGCACACTGGGGCTGCTACCATTTACACAAAATAATCTCTGGCAAGCAAAGATTAAGAGGACAACTGGAATGAGTAACTGTCTGGAAAATGTGAACTTCATTGGTCAATCCTCTTAATCAGTAGGAACATTTTGTATTTTAAGGTCAGGGAGAAGCTCTGAGTTTTGCTTTCCTAATATAGCTCTCATAACTGTCTGCTGGGGTGATTACTAGCCAGGGAGTATGTATCTGAAATAATTCTTGTTATTGATTGCAGAATCCCTGCCCTATGTAATGAAGTAGGCTTCGTGGTAAGAGAGACAGAGACGTATGCAGGAATACATGTTTATTTTTTGCTTTTGCAGAAGTTTTTTCAAAATATTGCACAACAGGCTCCTTATTTTTCTTTCAAGTTCGTACCCTAGTGTAAATCAAAGAAGGTAAATTTTGTCAAAGCTTGGAAGAATGTGTAAGCTTCATCAAAATCAAGTTTGTTTATCACAAACACTGTTTCACTGAGTACTCAGAAAACTGAGTTTGAATTCACAGTGACGTATATGAGCTTGTGGGTAAAGGACACGCAGTGGCAATTATCTAGGGAAACGAAGAAATGTTTTGAACTTCAGTTGCTCTGCACTTCCTTTCCCTATAATACATATCTGTATTGCTCGAAGTTTAGGACACGCCTGAAGGTACGCTGTATCCTTCGACAGGGACTGAAAAAGCTGCGTGTTGGAGTTAGTTTCTTTCTGCGATGTGCTTCTGCATGCACCCCCCCTTCTTGTTTAATCTTTGGCTACGTGTTAACATTTTTAAGAGTCTTGTGTGACATTTTTGTATGATTTAATATGTTTTTCTTTAAATCTGAGTCTGAAATTAAAATGTGAAATCACCAAATCATGGACAAACTTATGAGAAATGGGCACGTTTCTTTTCGCCACTAAATAATGCACATAAAGTCAGCTGTTGAATGGAAATAATACTTATCTCCAATTTTTATATTAATTCTATAAATCAAACTCTGCTCCTTGCTTTTTGTCTCATTCCTACAGAGAATTAGTTTGTGCCAGTCCTTACAAACACGCTACTAGGAACAGCATCCATTTTTAATAAGAAAGATATATTGCAGATAGTGAAATTGGTATTGCAAACAGGGTTTCAAATTGTTGTATTAGGAACGTGCAATTCCTAAATTTACGGTAAAGCTGAAATAAATATACAAATAACTAACTGTCATTGAGCAGTGACCATGTTTTTATTAGTTTGATTTGTAGACTGCTTGTTTTAAACCCTTGCTGTCTGAGTAACTTTATCAGATATGGCGTGACATATCTGTGAGCGTTAATCACTGTTACTCTTAATAAGCTCACCTCAATAACTTAGCTGCTAATTTTAGTAGCTTTGGGAGTTAGTATCGCTGTTCAAAAGGTTTTCGTTAATTAAAGGTCGCTGTTGTGCTCTTTTCAAAACCAAATCTGAGGTAGTCTGTGTTCTAAGCATATGAATATGCCGACTGCAAGCTAAAAGCTGAAATACTGAAGTCTGCAGTGGAGCTACGACAATGGCACACATTTCTTTGCATCCTCTTTGTTGCAGAGACATTGATTTCACCGTATTTTGGAGAAGATGCTGTATGGGCCAAAATCTGGGTCTGATAAATTGCTTTCTGGGTAGATTAATTGTTGAGGTGTATATGAAAAAATTGAAAACAGTAAGAGATGCTGAATCATTTTAACTTAAATGAGCATATTAAGTTTATTAATATTGGATTGATTTAGTTGTTTTTCTGTTTGTGTTACTATACTGAATGCAAGACATCGGGCATTATACTCAGTGCAATGAACTGTTGAAATATTGGATTTTCCTTCTCTAACTACGCGTGTCTGGGCTTGTGTTATTACGGGAGAATCGGTAAAATTGCAATATTTCTAGCCAATAGTATTATGAAGGAAAAAATTGAAATATAGAGCCCAAAGGGCACAAAACCCAAGGAAATAGAAGTATTTGTAATTAAAAAAAACCCAAACCAATACGGAGAGTGGCTGGTTTGAATAATTATGTGCTCAGGGACTGCATCTCCAGCCTGGTGCGTGCTGAGATGGTTGTTGGGCTGGTATGCCCAATGCGTACTCAAACGATTGTGTCTCGAGTGGGTTCCAACTGCACCAGCCGTGGCCTGGAAGCCCCTCGGAAGCAGGCTGCTGTAGTGTGCACAGTCAGGGCTTTGAGTGGGTATTTGGGGAGAGGGTGCAGATGCATTCATCCCTTCACCCTCCTCGTAGTTCCCTCTAGGCAAGAAAGTGCCAGAAGAAAAAGCGATTGGCAGTGGGTGGATAGGGGTGAGGAGGAACGGAACTCCTCAGAGAAGCTTTTTCTTCTTTTTCGGAACAAATAGTCATGTTTGACTTTGCCTGCAGTATTTATTGGTGGTTTTGGCTGGCATTACTGCACGTCAGTAGCTTGGACTTTCTGCTACATTCACGTTTTACCAGACAACTATAAATGCAGTCAGAATCCTTTTTCCGTGATAATTTATCCACTATTTTACTTTACATTTGCACTTCACCTTAAATTAACTTCCACCTCTGAACCAATCGTATGTTATTTTATTCATGCCATAAGGAAAATTATGTGTTGTTACCATTATTTCAGGCTTTGCCTGAATGCTCCGGAGCTGTTCTGTTCTTGAGGGTTTTTAGCTGAGGACAATACCTACTGCCAGGGTGGGAACAGACTGACCTGTCACGCAGCGGGATGGTTGCAGGTGTAGAATATGCTGATCATAACCAAATGAGAGGTTATGAGACCTCCACCCCTTTTTTCCTGCCAAGTTCTAGGAAATAAAGACTGTAAAATGAGAAGAGCAATCTTCTGCAGAGGTGTAACTTTTTGATTTCTAGAACGTTGGCGAAGGTGTGTCTGTATCTCTTCTTGGTTCCTTTTTGAGTAATTTTAAATATCAACCTGTAATACTCGGTTTTGTGAGTCATCTTAGAGTGGAATAGAGCATTTACCCTTGACTTCAGTGGGGTAGTTTGTGGATGTGAAGACTGTAAATGTCGTTCATAGGCAGTATGACCAAGAAAATCAACTCTGTTCTTTTAAGATGAGAAGGTTTAGAAGGGAGAGTTTTCTCTGAGGGAAAAAAAAAAAAAAGCCTCTCATTTTGATTTACCCAGTTTTTACTTCTTTCTCCTGCCTCTATCTCCATCTCTTCATACTGGAATGGTTTTTTAGGAAGTCACCTACTGCCACTGGTTTTCCTTTTGATTCTTTTTACTCCTTTACCAGTTTCAAAGATGTGTAAGTAGGGATTATTTTCCTGGACGCTGTATTCCAGTGCCTTTCATGGTGCAACTTGTAACCACAGTTCTTGTTGCAGATTTCAATTCTGTCAGGTTTGAACGTGCAGTGTTAGTGTTAACAGCTTAATTTTTTAGGAGCTGTAAATCCTGAAACTAATCTGAAAAGTGACCCTTACTTTCGCAGCTATAGCTCTACTGAAATTAAAAAATGTGTCTTTCACACTGTATTCCAATTTCCTGTTACAAGTAAACAAAGGTGCCGATTCTTCTCTTTCACCAATATTTTAGATTTTTTTGCTGTAATGGTAGGTGATTCGGATCTTCTGATGAGCATTCTTAAATTAAGAGAACTTAATTTGTTTGCAATCACTAATTGTCTCCAATTAGTTGTAGAGGGTTGAATAAACAACGTGATTTCAATGTCTAACATACCTTTTCTGATTACAGTCAAACTTGGTTTCCATTTGATGTTGAGGGTAGCCATTTGCAACATGTGGCTTTACAGGAGAAGAATGGAGTGTCTGTTGGGATTCTGGCTGTGAAGGGTTAAAGAACTCTCTTGGGTTTACCTTTTCATTATTCACAGTCTATGTGTCTTGGCAAAGTTTGTACTTCTCGTGAATTGTTATGTGATGACTTTGGACTTATATTTAATTAACTGTTGAATATCATATCAAGGTTATCTTTCAGCAAAACACACTTTAGTCTAATTTTTATTTTTTGTGACTTTAATGAACTTTTAACTTAATACCTTGTTATTTTAGAGTGATTGTACTAAGTGCTGTTTCTGACTTCATTATATCTTTGGTAGAATTTTTAAAAACTTCTTTTTTTCCATAATACAGGAGGATCCAGCCAATGATATATTAAACTGAGTATATATATAGAGAGAGTATAGCTTATATAAAGACTATCTCTATATAGCATGTCTAAAATTATATTTATAGCTGTATATAAGTTTGAAAGCAGAAAAATTAAGTGAATGCAGAGTGAGGAAGAAGAAAGCAATGAAAATATTGTAAGAGATGGTATGTGGGCCATGGAGCTCAGCTGTTCTTTTTCTTTACTTTTTGCATTAATTCTGCACCAAGGGCAGGAGGGGAGGCAGTGCAGGGTTCTTACTGGATTGCAGTAAAAAAGCCTGGCAGTGAACAGCATGATAAAACAGCCATTTTAATAAGCAAGAATAAAACTCAGAATATATATATAGTGATTAAACTTTTTGTCCCTTCAGAGGCTGGAAGCCCTGTGTTCATGCAGCATCAGGCAGACCCAGGTGGGTTTTCCCACAGCATGGTGTGCAGGTGCTATCTGCGGAGAGATTCCCCTTCCCTCCCACCGTGCCTTTTACTTTGTGTAACAGTCGTTTCTCCTCTCCTGAGAGCCTGGGCTGGCATCGCTGTCTCAGATTCCCCGGTGCCAGCTGAGGCATGCTGGCAGGTTCCCTTGCAGCACGGCTCGTGCTGACCTATGGCCTTCTCAAGCCTTACCCAAGTACAAGGCGTGCACGGCCAGCTTGAGCACCCTGAGCCCTCCCGTGCCGTGTCTGCCACAAGGCTCCCGACACAGCGTCTCCTGTGGCGTGGCTGGGAAGATGATCTGTTCTGTGGGGTTTACGGGGGGCAACACATGCAGGGAAAAGACCCAGCGGTCGTTTTCCGCGTACGGATCTTGGTGCAACTAGCCCAGTGTTTTGAGATGTTAATTTTGCAGTGGGTTAGACATGTTGATAAGAGGATAAAGAGTGTCTGTTGGCCTTTCAGTGTTAGCTTTGCTTTGGTGCTCCTTGGATACAGCTGAGACCTTTAGGCCTCTCTGCCAAGTGCACGTATTATTTCTAACTTTATAGAGATTTGAACAAAGCTTTTCTGCACCTTTGGCAACTGAACCTGACACGAACAGTACTAGCTTACTGGCTGTGCCGTGTTGCTCACCCCATTCGTTTTATTTTAGCGTCTGATCATTAGAGCTGCCTGCAGCATCCGGTCTAAGGGAAGTTGTGCTGCATTCCTTACGTGTGCTTTCACCCGGGCAGGCAGGAGCTGAAAGGAGTGTTTCCCATCTTGTCTTTCATAGACTGTTTTTGAGAACTTGCACTTCTGAAAGCTCTGCTGAATTTAAAGTCCTATTGAAATGTGACTACTTCTGCTCTTCAAGCGGTATTGGGGCAACATTTCGATCCTTGCAATATTATTTTATTAAAGATATTTCAGAAACATACTTAGCAAATCCAAGCCACAGCTATGGCATTTTTTTTCTCTGTTATGCAACTATTTCAGTGTTGTAGCACTGATCTCCTGCTTTCCTCCTCTTTCTGTACCTCACATTTCTAGAAAACAGGCAATTCGTTATGGTGGAGATCAGATTAGAGAAAACCAGCAGCAGGTTAAAACAGTGCTTAAAAAAAAAAAGCAGTGGTATAAAAGTTGACAGAGGCAAACACATTTGGGACCCTGCACCTGGAGCAGAGGTGCTATTGATGGAATTCTTCATACAGAACTCATTAAGTGTTTGAGTTTGGAAGTATTAAAATTTGTTATTAGTAATTTCTATTCCGTTGTCTCCCGTTAATGTGATCTGGCGTGTCCCATCGGTAAGAAAACTGCTCAGTCCTGGCAACCAGAATGGTGGCTCTTGTGCAGTTCATTATATTTCAGCTAAATAACAAAACTGCATTACTAATGCCTGGGCAGGTTAGACACAAGCCCTTAAGAAAGTTTGCTTTAAAACATTTTAATAATGTGGTGAAGAGTGTGAGGGACAGTCATTCTTTTTTGTCTGTTCTCTATACAACTCTCCAAGTAAAAAATCAAAGTCAGGATCTTAACACCTTGAAGGTGCTAGATGGAGTGCGCTCAGCATACCTAGTGTGTCACCTGAGGTTTAGGGGTGATGTGGTAGTCAGTCACCGATCCTTTGACACGGTGGAGTGTCTACAGCAAGGATAAAATCTGTTTGCACACACAGGCTTTTCTCTGGGGCCTCTTCAAGGCTGTGAAGCAGAATCTCAAATGAGAGAGCAACAAAGCTGAACATCTACGTTCTCTGTTTCAACTGGAAGTTATTTTCCTTTCTTTTGTAATAAGGGTACAAGGAGCATGGCAGTCTTAAAAAATTGTTAAAACCCCGTAATGTTTGGGGAGAAAGAAGGAAATGTGGATTAGAAGAGGGAGAATCTAAAACATGTCACTTGATTGACTTTTGAAAGGTGACTAGGTGTTACAGTAATGCAGATGTTACACAAAGAGGATTTTTTTTGTTTTTTTCAGCTTAGAATTTGACACACTCATCCTTTCTCCTTCTGTCTAAACGAGTGTTCTAATCATTTCGGGCTTCCCAGGGTATCTGGCTTCACAGCGTGCTGCAGTCACCTTGCCTTTGGCCCTGAAGGCTGAGCAGCCCTCCAAAAATAAATCGGAAAAGCCAGAAGCTCTCTCCTCGGCTTAGCATTTTCTTTTAGCTCTGCTTAGTGCCAGGATTTTGTTGGGTTTGGTCTCAGATTGGTGTCTCTCCAGCAAGAGCTTCCTCTGGCAACCACTGTCTGCTGCCTTCTGCTTAGGGGCATCAGCTGGGACACTGCGCGCAGCCGTCTCCCCCATACCTGCCTGCCAATACCCGCTGTAAGAGCTTTTTAATTACTTGTCCCGTCTAGGATTGGCTTTTCAGCCAACCATAGCATCAGGAAGTGTCGAGAGCATGGTAATTCTAATAACTGGTCTGAAGAAGTAATTTTTTTTTTTATCTTACAGCTCTGTGCTTCAAATAAAAACAAAGGCAACAGGCTGGTAGTCGAGAAAACTGTAATGCCCTGAAAATGCATAGGCAGCTATAGGGTCTGAAGAAGTAATTTTTTTTTTTATCTTACAGCTCTGTGCTTCAAATAAAAACAAAGGCAACAGGCTGGTAGTCGAGAAAACTGTAATGCCCTGAAAATGCATACTCTTTCCTAGTACGGATGTGCCACTGAAATCACAAGGCCAGGATAAACATATTGTTTGTTTCTACAAGGCAAAGAGAAATGCTTCGCTGCGTAAGAAAATTGCTGGATGGTAAAAAGTACAGTGCTTTGTTACGTTCGGACTGTGAAATAATATGAAATAATGAAATAATAATATGATATACTATGAAATAATGATTAGTGTCACCCTAATTCTGAATATTCCTACTGGATATATTCAGGTTTTTATTTGTAGACAGACCGGAGTCGCTTTGCCCACACTTCAGTCTAGGTAGCTGACGTCAATGCTAATGTGCTAGTTGAGTTCTAGAGCTGACCTTGGCAGACCTGTCAGCTCAGCTCAGTTGTAGCACCGCTTCAGTGAATCTGGCTGGCTCTTGGAGGACGTCTGGTTTATGTCCAGCCAGTTCAAAGTAGAAGTACAGCATGTTTGTAGGTGGTAGCAAACATTCATTAATCTTTTCTGTTTGATTTTTAAATAATTATCAACAGGGAGCTAGTTTAATCCTTGATGCACTGATTTAGGATGGCAGAGTGTATCAGTGCAAAAGTGTAATCTTTTAGCTTTTTTAAAATGTCATTAGATGCTCCTTCTTTAAATCATGAGACTTCATCAGAATCATAAGGGGAAACCCTCCTGCTCTGTGGAGTATGTAATATGCTGCAGATCGCTAGTAGTTTCAGAAGACATCTTGGGAAATTAAGTAGGCTTCATAACCTGCTTCTGCCTCCCACAGAG
This sequence comes from Buceros rhinoceros silvestris, assembly GCF_000710305.1. Taxonomy (NCBI): domain Eukaryota; kingdom Metazoa; phylum Chordata; class Aves; order Bucerotiformes; family Bucerotidae; genus Buceros; species Buceros rhinoceros. Next base: position 27,503 of record NW_010416984.1, on the reverse strand, counting down.
CTCTGATTGTCTCTTTCCCAGGCGATAGGTTACTTTTATTATGTATTGATCATGAACCACGTATTAGGATTAGAGATTTTGGACCTGTGTGCCAGAAGCAGTTTTCCATTTAGTCACCTCAAACCACTTTTGAATAAATTTCTTCGGTCTCTTCCATTGACAACAGCCATTTTCTCTGGCTTATTTTTGTTCTTTCAAAAAAAGAACATTAATGAATAAGACCTTTTACAGGACATCTGCAGATTTGTATAACCCCTCCTTGCCCAAACTTAAAATGAAAGCGCAGAAGCTCATGTCCTTAGTACGTGGAGATTACTGGCTGAACGGCTGGCCCCAGAGGGTAGCGATCAGTGGCATGAAGTCTACCTGGAGGCAAGTTCTAGCAGTGTACCCGGTCCAGCCCTGTTCAACATCTTCATTAAAGATCTGGATAATGGCAGCCAGTTTGCAGATGACACAAAACTGGGATGAGTGTTAAAGGGCCATGCTGCCATCTTGAAGGACCTTGACAGACCGGAGAGATAAGCCAGCCAGCTTCTCTCTGAAGCCAAGACCTACTGGTTTTGGATAAGAACTTTCTTCATCCCAATACAACTCTTAAATACTGCTTGTTTCCATTTTACGGGTATAAACAAAGAAATTCTTAAGGTTACAGTAATAACCAGCAGAAAACAAGAAAGACCCTTGCCTTTCCCAGGTAAAAATAAATTTGAATTAATGGGATTTTAAATTGAGGTATCTCGTACTCTGAAGCTGAAGTGGTGTCTCCATCTCATATTTGGGAAGAAGAGGAAGTTCTGCCTTTTTTTCTTGGAAACGTGAGATGAGATTACTGAGATGTGTTTTTTGCACGTTTAATTGATTTTCCTAGCTTTACAAATTTCAAAGCAGATGTGATAGTGGACTAAAAATTTGGTATTCTTAAAAAGGTTGTATGTGCTGGTTTGACTTTAGCAAATTCTTTAAAACCAAATAAGCCTCATTTGGGACCCTAATTTTTAGTTTCCCTGTTATCTCTGTCATCACACAAAAAGTGTATGTTTTGCAAAGTAGAGGAATTTTCTAAATGGTTGCCGGTGAATGTTTGTGTACAGGGAGTGGAAAAAATAGTCAAAACTGCTCTGTAGGTCACTAACATCACTGCCAATGTAATTCATATCTTTGCTGTTGTAGATTTTAGTATCTTGAGCTTGTCAGCTTTACAGTAAAATGAGCGAAGAAAGTGCTCTGGTTATACCACATTCCAGCCCCCCTGCCCTGCCTGACTCCCGATGTTGTTCTTGATTTCTGGGTCTGCTCTTTCGTGGGCATCTGCTCGCTTCCCAAAATAGCACTGCTTGTCTCCTTAGAACTTTGCTTGTTGTCTGTAATACAGTTTAACTTCCCGTGGAATGGTACTCATTTTAATACTGGATTTTTAAAAATACGTTACTGAATCTTCCTACATTAAATAGCTTAACATCAACATTGATATTCAAAATTACGCCGAAGTGTTTTGGGATATTGAACATTAGAAATAATCCTTGGCTTTCAGTGTTTTCTGTTTTGCATTGTTCTAAGGAACTAGTCAAATACTAAATTATAAATACACGAGTGAGCCAAGAAGCGGTAACGCACACTCCCACAGTAAGTAGGAGCCAGGCTGATCCTATATTTGCAGTGATGCAAGGCTGTGTGCGTGGTGCTTGATCGACTGGCTGCTGATGGGCTAGACTGGAAAACAGCCTTATCTTCGTAAGGGCACTGATTTGCCTCCGCTCTCTCCTATCGCTGATTTTCCCGTACTTTCTATCTCACTGTCTTTGATGTCTCTAATCTTCTGTAATGACTTACAAACTTTGATATCTCTAATTTTGAAAAAGATCACTTGACATTGGTCATCAGGTTAAAAAGCAGTGTTTGGAAGGAAGCCTGAGGGACAGGGGGAAGGGAGGTGGGCGCAGGGAGATGGATAGACAGCATTTAAATAATTTCTGTAGGCAAAGGCAGGCGGCTTTACTGAGGAATTTAAAAACTGTGGTGTTTAGTATGTGTGTCTGGCAGTCAGAGGTTTTCAGTCACAGCAATACTGAAAGCTTTAGGAACTTTAAAAATGTCTAAGTGTTGACACGTTGAAAAGTTTAGCTGCTTACCTGATCCGTACTTCAGAGCAATTCTTTGGAGGAGCAAAAAGGCCTTTCTCAATGAACTGGTGAAACTGCAAATGTGAGCCTTAGTTGTTTAATAGTGATTATGTTGGTAGTTTTATCTAAGGCATTAAGATTAATTTTTTAGGGTACTTAGGAACATTTTCTTTCTAAGTTTAAACGTGATTGCCTCTAAGGAGCATCTGGGTGTATTAAAAAGGTGAGATTTCTCTGCATACATCTTCATGGTTTTGTGGTTGATTTTTTTTTTTTTTTTTTTTTTTTTTTTTTTTTTTTTTTTTTTTTTTTTTTAATTACTCTTTTCTTGGTTTTCCTCAAACCTGTATTCCTCAAGACTAGAGGAGAGAGCCCAAATTTAGCCCAGCATTTCAAGGAAGGACAAAATTTTGCCCCACTGCCATTTAAACGTTGGGGTTTTTTCTTTCATTTTTCCCTCCTCTCGGTTGGAAGCTTATCTGCCAGCTTATCTGATTAGGTGGGATTTCATAGATATTCCATGCTAGAACAGCTGAGAACTGATTTGGGGGGGAAATACGAAGTTATTGAGATTTCAGCAGGCAAGAATAAGTAGGAGCCTTTCTGCACCCCAACCCCTGGCAGTGGCTGTGACCATCCAGCGCTGCCACTGCTAGAGCAGACACTGTCTGCAGAAACACACCGTTCGCTTCAGACAGGGCAGTCACTGAGCAGAGACTGAGCTGGACAGGACAACCACTGACCAGAACGAGTTCTGCTCGAACCCAAACCAGAGCACACCCTTTTCTTTATTGTCTTGCACAGTCTACTGCTGGAAGCAGGATAATGCCTAGATGTGTCTCCCAGTGTGAGCTACCATGGTCATATATTTATGAATCTGCAGCTTCAGAGTTGATCCAATATTCTGTGGGCTTTTGCACAGTTAAGGCAAGTAAGTGTTTCGGTAGCGAGGGAGGAGGCGCAGCTCCGCTGAGATGGTTGTAGCCCATCACTTTCTCAATCCCCAGTATTCTTCATCACCTTCTGATTCCAGACACTCCTGCATTCTCAGGGCAGCTTTGTCACACCGGCCACCTCTCGCAGCTGATGGCTCTGCTGGGCAGCTCTCTGTGACCCGTTAACTTCCACCGCAGGGGAACCCTAACCCTCATCACAATTTAGGGTGTTGTGAATAGGCTTCAACAGAAAACACCAGCCACATCAAATATAGATCATAAAGTGATATAATGCACATCTGTGGTGTTGACATCGTGGGTTTTGTGGTGAAAAAACCCTCATCATGGTGTGGTTAACAGGTGACTATGAGGTGTTGGTGCACTATCTTTCTGCCCAGTGAAACATTAGCAAATTAAGCAGCAGTGCCACAAAGTGCTTTTTCTTCACAACCAAAACAATTTCAAATATTTTAACATCTTTGCAAGCTAAAGGGTGTATGCCCTGTTGGGCAGGAAGAGTTTAGATACTCCTTTAAAACGTTCCCCAGGCTGACTCTGCTTCTTCAGAGAAGGGTGTTGTATAGCTGAGCCCCTCCATCCCTGTCTGAGCAGAGGTCTTACCCTGCCTGTGCTCATGTGTGTTTGCTGCTCTTGCCACAAGGGCAGGGCAAAACTGAACAGGGAGATTGAAGACAGGACTCCCAAGCCTGGGGTACTGGGAAATGAGAAACCTCAGATTAAATTCTTATATAACATTTTAATTTCTCTCCCTAGATGTCTTTGGAATGCTTAAAATGTGAGGAAGAAAATGCAGTAGACCATACAAAATGAAGGAAAAAAAAAAGGTTTACATAATAAACAAGGAGCTTTCAAGAGAGGAGTCACTCACTTTATTATCAAGATCCCCAATTACTTTTTCAGTAGAAAATTCTGAAAAATGAAGATATCTTGGTGTTTGAAAGCCTTGCCAATGTTGGGCAATCCAGTCACCAGAGAATTACCAACAATGCTGAATTTTCTGAACACAGCTTGATCAGTAATTATTTTAAATAGATTTACCATCTTAGATGTTTCAGAAAATAATGTTACAGCATCCCATTTGTGCCAAAGCGCACTAAGGATGTTTTCTTACATATTCTCATGAAAGCAGTGCTATTTATAGACTCTTAACTTATGTGGCAGTTTACCATTCACCTGTTTTTAACATCGGGCAGTATTTCCACATTTTGGTTCTGT
>NW_010416984.1:0-23109 GCF_000710305.1 Buceros rhinoceros silvestris | reverse complement strand
ATTCCTGCTCACTTTGTGACACCTCAGTGCTATGAGATGTGAGGGTTGCCTGAAAACAGCAGCCCTGAAAGGAAGGCGATGCTTCTGCTGGCAGTTCCAAGTGCGAGCAGGTCTCACAAATTACTTCAGTTGGACGTTCATGAGTTTTCAGCTTGCTGCTTCTCTTCCAAAATATAACAGGAGGCTCCTGATGTTAATGGCATCTAATGGTAATGGCCGCCTTTTCTCTGTTTGGAAGCCAAGTTTTGACAGTAAAAGCACAGTAAGTAAATTTTAAAAATATGAAACAGAAGCCCTTTTCTGGAATCACAGAACAATTTAGGTTGGAAAGGTTGTTGCAGAGGCCAACTAGGCCAGTCCCCACACAAAGCAAGTTTTCTAAGATCAGCTTGTTCAGGGAGACCTCGAGTTGGAGAGTCCACAACCTTGCTGGGCAACTTTTTCCAGTATTCGACCAAGGCAAACACATATATATGATAATAGTTGTATATAAATATGTGTAATACTTATGGACCTATAACAATATAATATCTATATTATATACTTAAATAGGTAACATTTATACATATATATACACAGGATAGAATACAAAGGTCTTTCACTGGAAATGTTAATATTCTATGGAAAAAGTTTAGTTAGGGTTTATTTACAGGTGTGAGCTCTAATCACTATTTTAGGATTTCCACAGTCAACAGTATGAAAAAAAAATCACAATGATGAGAATTATTGTCACCCGATGAATGAGAGGAGATGACTGTAACTCACAAAGATTAATACAATGGATTCACAATGCCTGTTACGATTTAGTAAAACACTTCTGTAACTACAGAGAAGTCAGTAGTCGAATCCAGGAAAGCTGCATACCATACATATCTATAAATTTTAAGACTTTTTTTTTTTTTTAATTAGTATTCACTTCAAGGAGAGGAATTCCAGAATAAACTAGTAAGTTGTGTGATGAATTCAGTTTCCCATCTGCTCAACAGCCCATTGAAAAGGGAATTTATTAATACTGCAGATCACAGAATACACTTAAAAAAATAAAAGAAAAAAGTTTGGCAGAGAAGTGTTTCCTTCTATGCCGATTGAGATGACCTTGATACCCATCCCCATTTTTATAATCTTCAAATGGCTGGTTTAAAACACCACAGATCAAAAGTAAGAACAAAAGTCATTCTGTATTGACAGAAGAGGCAACAAACTTTTCGATGGCATATACCATTTGCATCTGTTTTTGTTGGCCATTTGTGAACCATGAGGATCACTAATGGTGTAGTAAATAATAATAGTAATAATAATAATAATTCTATAATTCTCTTCCTCCTTGTTGATCAAGCAAGGGGGACTCAGAGCAAATAAGGAAAACTGGTATATGCGACTGACTTGGAGTTTCAGGGGGCCACAAGATCGTGTTATTTTTGATAGGGCTATAAGAGTGGCAAGGAATGAGCCAGGATTTGGCTCGTAACCCATTTAGCCTTCCCAGCTGCGACAGTCACACACATACAGAGCCCGAGACTGCCTGTCAGAGCCTGTAATGCCAAGGGCTGCAGCATGCCAACGGCAGAGACACCAAACGCGGTGACTGAGGCAGGAGGGGTCTGCGATTGCCAGGGAACGCTGCCTCTGTGAGCTCCATCAACGGGAACCTCTCAGTATTCTTCGTAACCCATTTAGCCTTCCCAGCTGCGACAGTCACACACATACAGAGCCCGAGACTGCCTGTCAGAGCCTGTAATGCCAAGGGCTGCAGCATGCCAACGGCAGAGACACCAAACGCGGTGACTGAGGCAGGAGGGGTCTGCGATTGCCAGGGAACGCTGCCTCTGTGAGCTCCATCAACGGGAACCTCTCAGTATTCTGCTGCTGCTCTTTCCAGCACTGTTGCTTTGTCTGGGTGCGTAGAGCAGATGCCAGGGAGGGGGGACCCTTGGCAGGATGTGCCACATTGCCATGTTACAAATGTGGCAACTGCTGGTTTTCTTTTGAGCTGCAAGAAATTTAAATGGAGAGGAGCAAGCGTTCATATGGTGTGTTACTCTCCTGCAGATAGCAGAATGCCTTGGTACGGTCCTGACAGCTGATTGATTGATTTGATTCATTGCCTGTACAAGCAAACATATGAGAGATGACAGGCTGTGTAGCTTTTAAAGGCTTCTCCCATTTTGTTGCTTGCTGTAGGCTTAGAGTTAAATATCATTACAGATTTGGAATCGGCCAAGAGAGGGACCTAATAGTGAAGAGCAGGCAATCAAATACCAGCATGATAAGATTATCTCTGGAGGATGTAGTTTTTCACCTAACAAACGGGGGCAGCAATAAGATGACAACCTTTGTACATCGTGAAGGCGTCAGGGCGTAGAAATGACTGTGAATCCCTGAAAGACTAAGTTAAGGTAAGTGAGCAACATGATTATGACCAAGATCATGTTCAGGTTGCTAGATTATTTCTCCTGTTTGTTTTAGCGACCTGAGCATGATCTTGGTCATAATCAAGGTGCAGATAGAAGGTTAGGAGAGAACTTGCCACCACTGCCACCAGTAGAGACAGATGTGAACTAACTACAAACAGTATTGAAAATCCTGGTTTTTAGAACCTGAGTTGAAAATTTCAAAATTATTTTGAAACGTTGTATTTTGTACTACCACTTGTTGTAAGGAGGCTTAAAAGTACTAGTACAAAAAAGGTATCTAAAGAAAATACTGACTCTTTGGAGAAAGAGGAATTATCCTGGTTTAAGTTTCATTGCAGGCACTTTTAATAATACTGTTTTTCCTGTGTCCATAATGAATTTTGCCATAATCTATCAAGAATTCACAATCAGTGAATTGAAATTTGGTTTTGGCTATAATTTACTTAATAAACACTAGATTTGGGGAAAAGTAGTTAACATAAAGTAGTTAAATACCGTTTAGATGTATTTATAGTAAATAGACACCTGTTTTTATTAAATTTTTAAACTCATATCCTGATTTTACAGTATTAAATTATACTGATTTGTTTAAAGATTTAATCCTCCAATGATTACAGGGAATAGTTTAAAGATTCCTTTGCATGAGTGGATATCCTTATACCAAATAAAGCAGATAGCTGCAACTGAATTTTAATATTAACATCTTTCATCATCTCTGCTACCAGAAGAAAATAATGCCTTTTCAGTTCCGAGCTTTCTGTAGAGAGCTGTGCTAAATAAATGATTATTGTGGAATTGCCTACAGGAGACTGCTCTGTCCCAGGTGATTCAATACACATGCAATCCAGAAGGGATGGGTACACCAGACTGGGCCCATGTGCTAATTTTGCCTGGAAAATAAAGGAGGGCTTGTCCTTTTCTTCAAGTCCTTGCTTATGGTGGTTTGTTTTTTGGTGTTTTTTTTGTCCATAGTACGTGCGTATGTTCTGGTTTATGCATTAACTGGCCTTGTTTTGCCATGAGTTCACCTTCAGGCTTTGAAATTGTCCCGCTGCATGTGATCGAACACTCTCCATTCAGGCTGGAGTTGCACTTAGATGTCATTGGGGTTTCTGCAGTGTTATTAGCTCGTTAACACATTTATATCATCAGCTCTGCTTCCTGCTCATTTCTATTAATCTGGTTTTATGTCACTCCCCTGGTCCAGTACCGTGGATGAGCTTTATTTGTTGTCACTTGAACTCGGAAGATGAACCCAAAATACTCAGTGAGACATCTGGCTTTGTGGTCTGATCCTGGATCTCCTCCACCTCCGTGCCTTCTCTTTGTGTTTCCCTTGCGCCTGCTTGTAATCTAAAATTCATACTGTTCTTCCTCGGAAGTCCCGTAGAGCATGGTTGTAGGTCTGGATTCAGGGAAGACCTCTTCTCAGACCATAGATACCAAAGTCTAGGGGAATCCTCACGTTTGGGGTTGTCGCCTTCTGCTATGATAGAGTTTTGCATACATTGCCACCAAGAATCCATGTAAGCTGTTAAACTGGGCCTGGGTAAGATGCTGGGAATTGTTTCAGATGTTGTTAGCTAAGAAACTAAACATGCTCTTTCCTGAACTAAATAAAATACATGAAAACAAAGATTAGGGATAAGAATATTATTTTTTTAGAGTAATGAAAAAACTTTCAGACATCCCCTAAAGAAATACACACAGCTAAAAAAAATCAAGACCTCTTTCTAAAGGAATGGTTCTTGGTGTCTGCTGTAGGTACAGCTGTTCTAATCTGCAATAGAACTAATAATTTCAGAGAAGTCTACAAAGAGGTATTACTCTTCAAAAGTACTTTTTTTCCCCCCCCGTTGCAGTTTTTAACTCTTCCCCTCTCTTAGATATGCTTACCTTCCATCCTTTTCCTTCCCATCCTATAAATTTTTACATCATCGAGCATTTAGTATTCATAGCTTCAAGGAATTTAATTTTTTAATTGGATACAACAGTTTTAATGATGCTAGCTCTCAAAGATTTGAATGTCTTTAATGGCTTGATATTTTTCTTCTGAAGTTCACCTGATCACTGCAGTGATCACACAAACAGTGTGATTGAGTTGAAACTCAAGCTTGTTAGAATATTAGATTAAAACCCAGTACAGCATTTGTAGCCTAAGGCCACACAAATATTGTAAGATTTAAATGATAAATGATTTGTAAGAGGCATTACCCACTAAACTAATGGATACACAGAAAAAATGGCTCATTTAATTGCTGTTGGAAAATGTGAGAAACCTTGGGGGGCTGGTTCATGAGTTCACAGCCTTCAGAGAAGCTCTAACATAAATTTCACAGCATTAGCAACTGTGGCACAGAAGGCCTCCTGTGTTCAAGAACAATTTCTGTGTCATTTAATCTATTCCTAAATCTGTCGAGAACCAGCCTGTGCACTTTGCTTGGACTGTTCTTGTAGAAAGTTTATTTGTGAGGTTTCACCCCTCTGGCTCTTGCAAAATTTGCTTTCTTTGTAATCCTTACGATTTTCTCATAGTTATTTTTCTTGTATGAAATTATCTCTTCTTCCTCCAGCGTTTGTTTTGCTGGCGTATTTATATAAACACACCAGCAAGAACCATCTAATGCTTTCTTTTTGCTAAGCTAATCAAGAAAGCTCTCTTCGCCTCCTCTAAGACGTCTTACTTTTCTTTATCATTACAATACCTCTTAACCTGTTTTTCAGGTAGCATTACTGCTTCCTTCTGTTTTCTGGGAAAAATCTTAGATCCGCACGTCCAGCTTGTATTTCTGGATTACAATCACCCTGTTCTTCACTAGATCGCCTGAACCTTTCTCTTCTCCTGTTTTTCCAGTAGAGTGGCTCCTTTTCCTAGAGTACTTCTTGGTCAGTCTTTGAGAATACCATTTGGCAATTTGTAGGACATCCTCTGAAGGGAGAGAAGCCTTGCTTTGCTCAGAGATCCAGTAAAGCACAGTTAAAGAGCTTGCCAGGGGATGTTCATAAAGGTGGGTGTTAAATTTTGTGTCTTGCAGAAATACACTTAGAATTTCCCTATATTACTGTGTGAGAAACAAAGCAGTGACAGACACGTTCATGCGGGGTGAGGGGCAGATCTATGCAGGGAGTCAGACTGCTCACCACAGTCTTCTCTTTAGGATCTAAGAAGCTGCAGTTGATAGGTCGTCTGCTCTGTCAGCCTTTACCTGGTCAGAGGAAATACGGACAAACACATCGTACTGGTGGCTACTGATGTGGCAGGGAGAGCACAAGGATGGTTTTGCTGGGTGGGTGAGAAAGAGGTTAGTCAGGGAATTTTGGTGAATTGGAATCAGTGGCATAAAATAAATGCGTTCCTGTTCTCTGCTCAGAACTTACATGAATTTAACTACAGCTAGCCTTGATACTAGCTCTGAATGCCCAGTAAAAATACATTTTATTAGGTAAGCTGAAGTTACTGGTTTGCTGTTTTATTTCTAGCAGGTTAATCTCAACAGTGCGCTTTCTTTGGTCTGCAGGCTTCATGTGATGGCTTGTAGAAGCAGCCCTTGTTTGCCCTTGTTTTCCTAGCAGGTTTTCACATTACACCTCACAAGAAAGATTCCCACCAGAGGATGCATTCTGTAACCTGTTCCAAACTGTTGTACCTCAGCCTGTGTATGTCTGGTGACAAAGTTTTTAAAGGGAAAATGAACTCTGTGGTGTGATCAGGACCTTCTCAGCTCCTTTGACTTTTCTGGAACTGTTGCTGTTCATGGTATGTTCTTTGGCAGCAGAAATTTAAGTGACTATGTAAATGGAGAGGATACGACACTGACTTAAAAAGGACTTTCTTGTTTTGGAATGCAAATCTGTGTTCTCGTGGGGTAAAAAAGTCGTTTGCATCTGGACTTCTGTGAAAAGTATTAACCCTCTCTGATACTTAATGCATCTCTGAACAACTTAATTTCACCAACACGATGTTTTGAAGTTGTTAGTCTTATTTCTCAATAATTTGAGGAGTTTTATACTTTAAAAAAGAAAAAAATACAATCCATATAAAAGAGAGACTCCTTTCTCATGTGGCTCTTCTAGCTCTTTTAATGCTGCATTTAAATAAAATGGTTTGTTCCCTTTTTTTGCGTAGTTCTCAGGTCAGAATATGTGAACCCGCGAGGGGGTGTCTGTCAGATGACAGAAAACATCTGACCCTGCTCACACCTAAGCAAGTCTTTGAATGCTGTTTGGTTGTGTGCTGTAAATACCAATAACTCAATTTTTAAAATAGTTTCCACTGTGATACGTTTGCCCAGATACTGCATAAACTTTTAGCTACTAAGTTAAGGCGCCTTAACTATTTTTGTTGTTAAATAGTTGTGGGTTAAATCTGGAAGTATTGCCATTTTATTATTTCATTCTGTGATAGCCGTTTTTAGCAGAATGAAGTTCAAAATGGAAATGGAAAGGGAAGGAAACTTGATGCATCAATGCCTTGTAATTTTGAAAACAGAGTTAGGATTATCTATGGAAAAACAGGATTTAATGACCAAAAGATAAACACTGCCATCCTTTAGTCCTTCTGTTGATCTGTCAGGTCCTCCCTTTTAAACCTTTTTAACCCACATATGAAAAAAGTAACAAAATATGACAAAAAGAGAATTTTTAAGGATACAGTTATATATAAATTAAGTGAAAATTAGCAGCCAGACTAAGAGGAGACTCAGGTTATTACCCCCACTAAGGAGGAGGCAGACTGGTGCTTTCACAGGCCATGGGTATCAGCTTCAGATCTCTTCCTTGTGTGGACATCAAGGGGAATGGCGTGGAAATGGCGAGGTCTTAGGTAAACAGCCTGCATTATCTCTGCTACTCACAGACATTTGCACGCAGACTAGTAGTTCTTTATCTTTTGTAGTTGTGTCAGAGAGATTTGTGTGCAGATATGCAAAGAGAATAAGTGCTCTTCTAATTAATTTGCTGTCTTCCGTAATAGATGTGGTGAAGGTGCGACCGCAGTTTCTGTTTTAGGGGTACTTTCTGGCTGACGTGCAGTCACTTGAAAATACGGCAGTAGCAGAGGAAGGAGACAGGACATTTATCTCTGATGTTACTGTTCGTGGGACCTACAAAATACCTTAAAACCATTTTAATAGTAAGAGAATCAATCTTTACGTTCTGGTACTCCCCCATTCCCTTGACTTCTCTGAAGTACACCTACAGGACAGGAATTCTATGTCTGCGGGAGAATAGGCTTTTGAAGAGAGATGGTTTGAGGTCTGAGAATAAATTCTGCTACCTTCGTATGCCCTAAAACCTAAACTTCCTTAGCAGTGTTTGGTGTGTCTTGAAGTCAACACTATGTACAATCGCAACAGGGAAAAGTGGGTGCTTGCTGCATTGCATATAAGGTTAGGCATATAAAAACAAAATACTTGAATCCTCCTACATTTGCGTGCAGTGCATGGAACAGAACCACCTGAATCTGAAATGAGACTCCTGAGTGATGCTTTACTGCAAGCAAAACCAGACCAGAATACAATGCTGTGCCAGAGCAGTACTTTCCAGAACATCCCAAGCGTATTTTTTTGTATTTATTAGCTGCTGAATGAATCTGTTATAAAACACCTAAATATACAAATGATCCTATAAAAAGAGGGATGAGGAAGAGAGATCTGCGCTGGAAAGCTTGTCAAAAATACTACAGACAGACAGATGAAGAAATCCTCAGAAAAAGAACTGAAATTAAGAGACGTTATCATGAAAAGACAAAAATGTAAGAAATTTCTATCGTCAGTGCATACTGTTCAGTGTTGTAGTAGTCCGTGTGCATCCCAGTTACCAGTGACTGTCATCCTCAGTGTAGCGTTGTTGTTGTCAGGATGGTTTTTATCAGTACCTAACCACAACTAATCTAAAAGCAGTTCTGAACTCTGCAAAGTGAGAGGAAAACTGGCAGGTAATAGTAGTTTTCAGTTTTCTGGAATTGCGTATTTTGATATTGGGGACGTAAATGTTATTATTAATTTTCTTTACCAAACTACAGATAGCCCTTCATATATTGAGTAATGACTGCATTTCTTCTGAAGAGTATGCTCTGAAAATGACCAGTAACAACTGTAGAATTACAAGTGCTTTGATTACAGAGGATTTTTGTTTACTGTTAAGTGACAGTTTTAAAGGGCTATATTGTTTTCAAATTGTGGGACTTGAAAAAAAATTAAAAGGATAAATTTCGCAGCAGATTATATGAAGAAGAAAATGCGAGTTTACCTTCAGAATGGAAGAACTTCTCTTCTAGTTCTCATTTTGGAAATCAACAGGCTAAAAATCCATTTTCCTTCAGTACGGTCCTATTTAAAACTCTGTTACAGAAAGCGAGGGACAAAAAAAAAATCATACAGACAGATTTAGAAGTTCACAAATGCCAAGTGGGAAGGCTTCACAACTGCTCTAAACTGGTTGTTTGCACGTTAGAGGGTGAATGATGATTTTAACCTTTTCAAACAGAATTTTGTGAGCTGTGTCATTGACAGGTGAGAACTATATTCCCTCACTGGCTCCCCATCTCTTTTATTTCCTAGGCACAAGACTAGACAGAGGTTAGAAACAGAACATCACTAATAGAAATCAGGAGCTGAAAGTGGGACAGATGTTGGGAGAATTGGAGCTACTGCTAAAATGCCTTTTAGGGAGCTTTTTTGTTGTGATTGCCCTCTATACGGAGGTGTATGTGGGGGTGTAATACAGATCAGAGGCTCAGCCACTTGGTGTATATTTAGAGGGGAGCAGCTAACAATCCTGTATCTCTCCATAAACAGTGCACTTAACACTGCTTAAAATACTAGCCTTCATAAAAGCATGGGGGTTTAAAAAAAATCTTAATTTTGTAGCAAGACAATAAAATCCTGCATGGAGATTGTGTTCGTATAAATATGCTGTGCAAAAGTCTCCCTTGGTTGTGCTTTAGAGATGGAAGTCAGGGATGGCCTTTGTGTATGTAGGACAATTTGTGGCTGTGATGCAGTTTTCTTCTGCCTTTTCTTCCCTCAAACCATAAAGCACCATTATCATCCTGATCTCTCTGCCATACCATCAAACCCACTTTCACCCTATGTCCTGTTTAAGACGAATAGCGTGCATTTTGATCAGAGTATACTGCTTTTAAAAATAAATGCCGTGTTGGTTTAGTTTTTTAAGCCATGAGAAATGCAGAGCCTACGCTGCTCGATCACTTCCACCCCGTGTTTATTGTTGAACATTTGTTTTCTGTCCTGGGCTAGAGTTTGTAGGGAAGTGAGGGAGCATGGCTGTGTTTGGGTGCAGGTCTGTACAGTGTTGCAAAGCCTGCCCGCAAGAGGTCTTACTCCAGCCCGTTTCCTCTCACTGGAAGCTCTCCTGTTGCTATCATTGCCAGGAATTTAACTGCCAGGTACAGTCAAGTGTTAGTTTCAGAAATTTGATTTTGGTGAATATTAGCTAAACTGTTAGAGTTCTTGGTTGTTAAAGCTGGGATTTTTCACATTTGCCTGAGGCGTCTATGTTTTCTCAGTCTGGCTAGGTCACTAACCTAAAAAGAGGTTTACTTGCAAATTTGCAGCTTCCCAGTGTTCTGACTCTCCCACCATCAGATACAATTAGGTAGACAGTGTTGATACCCTTTTCAAAGATTGTAGATATTTGACCAAAACTGGTTAGTCTTTTTAGCAAAAGCTTGTACTGCCCAGCTCTGCTAACTAGAGGGAAGGCTTGCAGTCTTCAGCTTCATTCGAACGAAGGGTATTACAAATTAGAGTTACGCTGAGAGAAGTAAGACAAAGACAGTCTCTGGGAAATCTAGGCTTTCATTTTAAACATTTATTTCCAACACATTTTGCTCTATAAACTTTATGAGTTACGTAATGGCCAGCGTAACTGCTAAGGTAATTTATGTTGTTACTTTTCATTTTTCCTTTTAAAATGCTTTCAAACAGTTGCAATAGTTTCCTCAATTATAATTGTGATTACTTTCAATGAGGAGATTGGAGAAGAAGTAGAAGAAATGCAACTCATTTAGATTAAATGTTTAATGCTTAAGAAATGTTTGATTTGTCACTAGAGAAAAAACATTATCGGCCATCGTTTTTATTCATGAGGTGTGGTGTTGGCATAGGAGATACAATGATACATCACTAGTGCAGGATTTATGCCAATAGGTAAAACGTTCTGCTTACTGTTTTGTTGCCAAACTTGACAAGCAGCAAGTATAAACTATCAAATATCAACTGAGCTGGGATTTTTTTCTCCTGTAAAATCTGGAGTGCAGGTTGTTGGCAAGTCTGCTGATCTTGGAATTAATAACTCCTTTAACTCAGGAATTAGAGACTTGGTAAATGCAAGAGTTTGGGTTCAGTGCAATAGCGGAGGGAAATGAAAAATTTCTGAAGGCCCAAGGTGGTCATCCATGGCAAGGTAGGTAGCACTTGTGAACTCAGCACAGGCAACTTTCAGTTCAGTGTAGAGACAATGGTTAAACTGTCACAGGAGGAACAAGCTGAGGAACTGTTGGGTGGTGTTTCCAGAGTGAGCAGATAAGAGAAGCTTAGCGTATCTACTGATTATTACGGCGTTGAGGTGCACAGCAGGTGCACTTCTTAATGTAACCAGCACTTGACAAGCACTGCTGTTATTGTCACTGCTTTGTGTGAGAGCCAGAGGCAGTACCTGCTCCACCAGCTACCCCAGCCCCTTCTTCTGGGACGCTGTCTCCCGGTATGGTCTTTCCCAGCAGACTAATAGGCTTCATGCTCGTGAGCTGCACTGGCAGCAAAGGGTACTGGTAGAAACATTTTGCAGTTTTGTTATGTGTTAGGTAGGTCTGCCACAGTGTGTTTCATAATCTGAGAAAATAGCATCATTTAGGGATGATTTCGATGATGGTGATGACATGAATACTTACAGATGTAAATTAGAAAGAGTATCTTGCATTTAGAGAGAAAGAAGTAGGAGCACTTGCTTTCCTGCTGGTGTTAAACGCATTCACCAAACGTGAGGTCGTGGTCTGTGGTGGAAGATGAGCACTCACGCAGTTTTTCATAAGCTCTCTCCTGCTTGGCAGATTACATTGCTAGTTATGGCAAATTGAGCCGTACGCTTATTTTTCCATAGTGCAAGCTCTGTGTCTTTCAGGAAGTTTGCTGTAGTCAGAAATAACCGTAACTCCTTTGAACTGATGCTGACTTTTTTAAAGCATTTGTGCCACTACTTTTATTCGACCTCTCAAACTGACTGGTGGAGTTTAAGAGAAATGAGCCCGCTTGTGGGAATGGGGTATATGTGCTGAGAGAATTAGCTGAGAGGACGGGTTTGGAGCTTCAGCTTTAAACCAGAGGTTTTTTTCTTTTTTTTCTGTCTTTTTTTTTAATGTAGTTAAGAAAATGAAAGAGCATTAATACTCTTTTAAACTTCTGTGAAACTGTGTTGTAATTTCAATTATTACAGTAACTAGCTGCTTTACATGCGCATTGTAAGTTAGTTATAAGCTGTTTGAATAAATTTTTACTTTTAATGGCTTAGTTTGGATTTTGCTTGTGTTGAATATCTTTTCTAACCCACCATCAGCTGTGAACTGAAATAATATAGCAGCTCTCAGTGGTCCTGGTTAGGTGAAGAACGCTGACCGAGGCATGATTAAAGGCTGCTGTTAAGTGTGTGGTGTGTATATGTATATCTCTATATATCTGCGTATACCCCTGCACCCGGCGTGTCTGAGACGTCCTGCAGTCACAGGTGGAGAAGTAATGAGGACACCAGCTGAAAGGGATTGTTTCTGCCTAGTCTGTGGTATAGTGTTTAGCACTTCCCATGGAGCTGACTTATCTTTAATTTAGGTGGAACCTCACTGAAAATGAGACTTTACATGTGAACATTGAAATTACACCCGACACCAAAAAGTGCTTCTAAGTAATTAAAAGAACTGCATTCTGTTCTTAAATTTCCACCTCTTTTTATTTCCTCTGTTTTTGTTTTGTTTTAATTTTATTTCTATTTTTTTTAGTGAGTGACAGTTGCTTCAGGAACCTTGCCGAGGATCGTAGTGGGATAAACCTTAAAGATCTGGTCCAAGACCCTTCTTTGTGAGTATCTGGCTCTTATTGCTAAGCAAAGAAAAGCTTCTTCATGCTATCCTTGTGAGTAGTTTTGTGATTATATAAAGAAGAAGTATCATGAAGTACACCTAGTGCTTTAGTGGTAATATGTTTGCCAAGTTGTTAGTCTATAATACAGGCAAATATTATTAAAAACACTTTGGTTTTTATGTACTTCTGTTTGTGAACTAACATCCAGTGAGCACATACAGCAATGGTACAAGAGTCATCAGAGGTAACAGATGGTGCATGCTGGGGTTTCTAGGAAGGAGCTGTAAAGTAGGATACTGCTGGATAATTACATTAGCATCAGTTATCTTAACGCGTGAAATCTTTTTTCTTTGCATCTGATTTTGTACAGCTGGTATTTATTTCTTTTTGTACTACCTGTATTAATGCAAGTATATGAGCAGATGATCTAATTTTTACTTCATGGCAAGACTAGTGGTCTTCACCTCAGCACTGTATTTTCCTTTAAAATAAAGTTGAACCTCATGAGCTCTGAGCCAGGTTTGAAATTATATCAAACTTTTTTGGGTTTTGGTTTTGGGTTTTTTCAGAAAGGATGAATTGCCTTTGTTGTAGAATGATTGTTTTCTTTACTGTTTACCAAAAGGGATGAAATCTTCTACTTTCCTTCCCTGACTGTAACTTGCATGAAGAAGGTTGTAATAAACAAAGGTTGTAATAATCTGCAAGATAAATGAAATTGATTTCTGTTGCTTATAGCATAAGGAGCATAAGTGACTGCAGTGTAGGCTTTTTTTTTTTTTTTTACTTTGAAAGTTGAATAGTCTCAAAGCATCCATTAGCTCTCAAGGACTGTTTATGACACTTCTGTGGTATGACAGATCATAGTGCAAGAAAAGTCTGCTTCTTCCTGCCTAATGATAAGAATGTATAGATGTTGCTTTGTCTTCCAAACTGATATTCTTGCAGCTTCACAGAGTGCTTATGAAGAGTTCTTGCAGTGTGTATTAGTGGGAATGAATCTCCAAAATGAAGAAGCAGTCTGAGGCTGTATTGTTCAGCCCAGCCTGGTGTAGGTGACTCTAAGGTCCCATGAATTCTTTATTATGCAAAGGAGAGCCTGGGGCTAAAGCAAGAGAACATCAGCCAAAGGGATGTTCTAACCTTTTTCTAAATAAGAATAAAGTTTAATTAAAATCTTTAGAGTATTTGGCTATAATGATACCTGAAATAGCAAAATAACATTTGATTCATCCTCTTACCAGTTTAATATTTACAGTTTAGGGTTTCTTTGGTGCCTGTTTGCTCTGACTGTAGGCTAACTGCCTCTTTTCTTTGTAATCGAATATCAGATACCAACATCAGAGTGACATAAAAAAATCTGATGCTTTCTCTGCAAATGGCTCTGTCACTCTAAAGGTTTGTGGTGCATTTGTAATGTATGACACTAATAAAATAGTTTAACAGAGTGCAAGAGGTTTTAGGTTCATTAGCATATACATAGCTAATCAGTGTATGCTTTTAACAGGGTTTCACATTATTAGCAGATGGTGGGTTAGCAGCAGAGGCAGAAATACAGTATAATACACAAATAGGATAGTATGAAAAAAAGTTTTAAGTTGTATTAAATTAAGATGGCTTGATACATCATGTAAAATGCATTTCGAATGGCGTCCATTTCTTGTGAGACTTCACTACTTTGTACAGTTTTCTAAGCCACCTTGGCATCTCCCTTGTTGTTTGCCTCTCTTAGCTCCATCACAGACAACTTCTCCTTGTTATTGCAGAAGGTTTTATCTGAAGGGCTGGAAGTGTGCCTTTATGTTGAGATGAAACTTTATAAAAACAACATTGAAGGATTTTTGATTAGTGTCTGATTTATATCGAAGGTGCCTAATTGTCAGGGTAGTCTTTTTTTCCCAACTGATTTGCTAGATAGAGCAGTCTGACTCTGTAACCTTTATCTGCTTTCTGTTCTCTCATTATTAGTAATAAAAGCTCTGCTGCTCAAATCAGGGGTTTGATCATCTCTTTCTGTGTGTGTTTTACTCTGTCAATGAAATTAGAAATGCTGCTTAAGAAAAAACCACGCACATCGAATAAAGTGAAGAGTTACGGACTGACTGTGAGAGAAGGAAGCATGCAACAACTTGACAATTAAATCTCATTTTGTAATTAATTACAGAAAAGTTGAATTTAATTAGTTGAAAAGTTGATTAGAGGTTCCACTGAAAAGGTGGTTTGAGAGTTAACTGCTGTTCTTTATTGATTGCAGGTGATGACACAACCACAGAGTCATTTGGGTTGGAAGGGGCCTTTAAAAGTCATCCAGTTCCACCCTCCTGTAGTGAGCAGGGACATCCTCAGCTAGATGAGGTTGCTCAGAGCCCTGTGATGTTTCTGCTGTATACAGTGTGTGTGCAGTTTTGGTCACAAAAGACAGAGAGCTGTGTGGTGGAATGGCAAGAGGAGAGGGTGGTTACAAAGTCCAGTGCATGGCACGTGGTAGTTAATTTAGAAAACAGTGTCAGCAGAGAGGAACTAGGAGTTGCCTACAGTGTATAACAGGTTTTTAAAGGGATGGTTCTTTTTGGCTGATGATGAAGAATTAATTCAATTTATAGCAGGTGAGATTGTTTGTGTAGTTGGAAGAAGTTCTAAATGTCAGTGTGATAAAAGCTGGAATCTATTTCTAAGAATGCTGGGGAGAGCTTGGCAGATTGCAGTCTATGTCTGTTTGATCCTGTGTAAGTGTAGAGAGTTGGAAGGGCAAACCTTTTTTTGGTTGCTTGGTTTGTTCTTTTTTTTTTTTCCCTTTTTTGTCAAGCTGCCAGAATGAATACCTTCTTCATAGAAGCAAACATCAGTGTAGTTAATATCATAAAAAACCAAACTGAACTTATGATGATTCCTATATGGGTAACTCAATATGTCTATGAACACCCAAAGCCTATGATTCGATTTAGGTGGTGCACCCACTCCAGCCCTGCCTGTTGTTCCAGTAACATAAAATACTTTTAAAATTTTGCATTCTACAGAGGAGAGTTATCTTCATGAGAATCCTATAGGTGTCTCTTGATGAATGGTCCTCGACAGCAGAGCTGGAGACATCAAGTGCAACTGGAGGAACTAGTCTGGTGTTTCATAGATGGTGGTGCAGATGTTGTTCAGATTGTGCAATGGAACAGCTTAAGATGCTAGCAGGTGCTAGATGCTTTTGTGGGGAGATTGTGGAGATTCTGTAGCAAAGCAAAATTTTATTAGTTTTGCTCAAGAAAAGACAGAAAATTGAGCAGTTCATTTGACTCCTTGACCTGGAGCAGAAGCTACCCTCTCTCTCCTCCTCCTTCTCCACCCTCAATATCCGGTCTGTGCTTAGGAAAGAAGTAGATGAGGTAGAATTCCACATGGATGTCACCTGAAACTCCTGTGTTCTCTGCTACTGAATTCCTGCTAACTGTAAGTTATTTAAATACACCTCTGAAGCATGAACCATCACACCAGTAGAGGGTTAGGTATACCTCCACCTACCTCAGGCAGAAGTTCTATGTGTAGGCATCCACAAGGTTTAGCTCTTTGCCTCACTTTAGAAGGTGTTCCTTTCAACTCCAGCTTGTATGTAGATACAAACTTTATAAAATACTTGTCAGAAAGGAGGATGCTTTTAATCTTTCTTAGCAATTCAGTAGCTGCAGTTGCAATTAGTTATTGATACACATTTGTTTTGGAAACATCTTCAGAGCTTTTGAGACAACTGAGATACAGGAGATTCTCAACGGCTTCTTTCTAGGCAAAATCACATCACATCTAAACTGTGTTTCATATCTCCTTCAGGTGAGGTGACTTCAATTAAGAGAACAGGTAAGAACAAATAACCTTTGACAGATCAGAAGTTGATTTAATACCTACAGAAAGTTTTTATGGTTTTGTTTTTTGGTAAAAGTTGTGAGAAGAGAATGTTATTTATCCTCAATTTAATTGTACTAGAAAAACAACCAAAACACTACTAATACACAAGTTTAACAGGCCTGTGTTAGAAACTCCTGGATGACCTTAGAGTGCCATTTGTCCATAACAGGAGATAGAAGTCTGATAGAAGTTGTCTTTGTCACTGCCTTGTTTTACTTCACAACCTTAGAAGGAGCAGCTAGGTACTTTTTCTGGGAAGCGGTGGTGAGCGCTGAGAATTTGTTGCTCAAAGTTAAGGACTGCAGATGATGAAGGAATTCTTGAGGACCTCTAATTTTTTTGTCTAACTGAGGGCACAAGCTGTGCTGTAGGTTTGAAGACCTGCTACATACAGTATTAAGTCTGTGGATGTAAAATGTCACAGCGTTTCTCTTCACTTGGAAGAACCTGTCTGGCAGTTGTTGAGGATCACTGGAAGTATTGTAGTTCGTTCTTTCTGGGTTTTGCCCATCACTTGAAAATCAGTGGCACATTCTGTCTTGCTGAGGGTTACAAATTCCATGTTATGACGATACTAGTTCTCTCCGCCGCTGCTTTGTGCAGCCTTTCTAGTTTTTCAGTGCCTGTTCTAATATATGAATGTCATGCTGGCTTCTTTTATTTAACTGCCAGTCTCAGTAATGCAGGGCAGAGAGGAAATGTTTCTTCTGTAATCCTGTCTACGGTTATCTTGTTTAGCAGCAGCAGCATTCTAGTGGGAGTTCATGCTCAGTTGTTCGTTATTTGACTGCATTAACACTTGTTTTCCTTAACAAGCCTGGCTTACAAAAATACTTCTCTTGCCTCTCTTGTCTCCTGTTAGTGAGCTCATCTGTAAGCATCAAGTGATTTCATCAGGTGATCTTTGTCAAGACAGCTGGGATCTCACTGTGGTAGCCCCGAGTGCTGTGTTATGCAGAGGAGCAATGCTGCGATGTAACTGAAGTGCAGCCTATTTTAAGTATCGCATCTAATCAAGAGGTTGTACTGGGCAAACTTCCAAAGATCTGACACCTACCTACAGTAACTGATGATGATGATGAGTCTAATCTAATAAGGACTTCTTAAAGTTGATATAAATAGGATTGGCCTCATGTTGTCCCAATGGCTTCTGGTTGATCGGGGGGAATGAGTGAAGCAAGCCTTTATCTGCTTGAAGTGCAAGTGGAGTTTGTGCTGGAAATAAATGTATTCGCTCTTCCTTTGAGATAATTAAAATATGCTTACCTTAAGTGGCCAAGGTTTCTTCTTGGGCCAGTTTCCCCACCTGGCTTCTCTATAGTCCAGCCAGGCTCCCTCAGGTGTATCACAGAGAGTATTCTGTGGTTCACGTGCCAAATTATTTTTACCTACAGTCCTATGAACAAGTCCCTGAATGTTTTCTACAGATATTTTTTAAGGGGCTCTCTGGGCATGCTGACTATCTGAGGGAAATCTGCTCTTCAGCTTTTTTGAAGACCTTCTCCATTACTTGCGCTTCAAGAAAGTAATCTTCGCAACATATGAGATTGCTTGGCACTTTGTAGCAAGAAGTGCTAATACTGCATGCGTTTTTCTTTGGCTGTTTAGGCTTAATGACTCATAAACCTGTAGGAGCAACTTAATCTGTCTGAAGGAAAACTTTAGCAGCAGTCTGTGGCAAAGCAGAATGTGAGAAAATGTCTCTCTTAAGCAAGTAGTAATTTTCAACTCTAGTAATTTTTTACCTCTTGGCCCAAAGCAGTCTCTGTAAACTCTTTAAAGCTCCACGTCAGCTTTATCTACCAATTGTAGATATATTCAGAACAAACTTGTCTTCTCTCATCATATGGTTTTTTGTTCTTGCAGTGCCCTGCGGTAGGTTACAATTAAGAAGTTTGAGCTACTCAAGTAACTGAAAAAGTTGGTCTGGAACTCAAGCCTGAGCAGCCCCGGTGCTGTGCCTGGGCTGAGCAGCACTGCTGAGGTGTAAAGGCTGCTCACTTTTGTGGCAGCTGCAGCTTGGGTGCTCTGTCTGGCTTTTCAGTTAGGTACTAGTACTAGTTTCAGAATTAGTTCTAGTATTTCTCTGTGGTGTGGGGACACACTGCTTGAAGCCTGTTAGCCAGGAACCTCTATCTAAACGTGTTCAGAGAACTTCTATACTTACGGGACCTAGAGCCAGGGATCCTCCTTGTCATTAGGAAGTTTGAAATGTAATGCATTTGAAATGCACTTTTTTGAAGCTGTCTAAAGAAATGTTTGTTTTCTCTGGGTTAATGTTTATGTAATTTTTATTAGATGTACTTAAATTTTCATTTATAATGAAAAATGCTAGAAAACTTTTTTAAAGGGTTCTGAAAAAAAGCTGTGTCTTTTTTGCTCTGTTTTACTATGTTTACTCTCTGACGTCTTAAATACATAGGACACAGATTGGGCAACGTTGATCAAGTTTTAATCCAGACAGTTAAACAGAAACAGTTTTAAATTGGTTTTTTGAATGTTTTTACCCTTGATCCTCTCTGCTGTGACTTAGAATTCATGCCCATTTCTTATTTTTCCAGTTGCAATTTCTAGATATCTCTTTCTGAATACCTTACATTCTCCAGCAGTACAAGAAGAAGCCGTAATACAAAGAAATAATTCACTACTTGCCGTTAGCAGGCAGATGTTTGGTCGGAAAGCCAGGCCTTAGCTCCCAGGAGCGTCACTTGGGAAGACAAATGCCACAGCCGCTGACATTAGCACCTTTCCTTGAGGTTTTTATTGCTGATCACGCTGTTATGGTATGGAATCAAAAGGGTTTTTTTTTCTGTAATCATTTGAACTAGTAATTGATCAGAACAGATTGGAGTAAATGTACCATTCATTTGGTTGAATATAACTTTGCAGTCCTTCATTTGCTTTTGAACTTAATGAGTTAGTAGCCCAATATTCAATTGTTTTAAATAGCCCAATATTCAATTGTTTTAAATTCACACTCCAGGATATGTTTAAAAGCTTCATGTGTAGCATTAGGGATTTCCTTGAGGGATTATGCTGTACATCTCTCTGGCTTTGCTTGTTGTCTTCTCATCCTACCCAAATCCACCACATCTAGTTGCACTCTCTAGTCTTACCTTACTGACCGTATCTTGCCTTTCTTGATCTTCTCTCAAGCTTCTTTTGGAGGGGTCTCGTTCTGTTGATTTTTGCCATTTTCATCAGCTTTCCACTCTCTGAGAACCTGTGACTCTCAGATCTTCTAATCCCATTTTGCCACCTTCAGGGTTCATCGGAATCTCGGCTAACCTGACTCTTCACCTCAGCCTTCCTGACTCTAGTCCTTGTTTCCATTTATATCCAGGTGATTTCTGGATATTTAGAGGGGCTGGCTTCTCACAGTGTCTAGATACTGGAAATAAAAATATGGAGTATATCTACAGGAGAGACAGGAGAGAGATGGTCCAGTGCTGCTCTTAGGTTAACCTGCTTCAGTGCATGGTTCTCTGAGAAGATCCTCTTAATACTCAGCAGTGTGTATTGTTTATTCTCAGAAAAGAAAATAACATATGAGGACATAGTAAAAAAAAATAAACCAGAACAGGAGCCCTAATTATATGACTGTGTAAACCTGGGATGCGCTTACATCTTTACTACTGTATTAACTTCTGAAAGGGGTGTGTTACGGATCATACGGTTAAGCGGGTATTTGGTACAGCTTCCACAGAATGAGAAATTAAATAGGCTAGAACTTTTCACTTTAACTGGGAAACAACATATGGTAGAGGTACACAGAATGAATAGCATTTAAAAAAAAAGTCAGGCAATTATTCAGTGTTTTTCATGGATCAGAAATTGTGACAGGAAAAAATTGAGATTGCACTTTTATTCAATCTAAACCTGCTTGCTTATTCAAGTGTAGCAGAACTGAATATTTCATAATTGATGTAACATCATGTGGAAGCCTTGAGTATAAATGATAGATACAAAAAAAGGAATTAGACTGATGGACCTACTACAGCTGTTCAAGCTGGTGATCTGCGTGCAGCATCTAGGTCAGCAACGCTCCTGAACTGAAGATGGCGGGAGGCAGTAAGTGTGCACCAGTGGACAAATCACGCTCTATGACATATGTCTGTTCCCTGAGCATTTGTTTCTTCACACCAGAGTTGTGTGGCCCTTTAGACTGAGCTGGTTTGGCAAGTTTTATATCCTTCTTTCAGGAATGGTAGTTTCATAAAGAGTGAAACATTTTTCCATGGGGTCAGCAAACACTTGTGCTTCAGAGTGGGCTTTCCTGTCGGCTGAATTTAAATTTGGAACTCCCAGTAATGGAGGAACAAAAGCCTCTGAGTACAGGGTTTGTAGTTATTTCGTAGTTAGTTATTACATGGGAGGAAGTTTCTCTCCTCTAATCTTACTGTTAAAAATGACTAAATGCTCTTCTAACATGCTCTTTCTTCTAAAAATCAGTCGTGAGCTGACCCGTAGACCTGGGTCTCTTTGCAGTAGAGGATATAGAGTGTCTTCTGTAGAGGAGGCTTCTATGACAGTTGTATGCTTATTGGCAATGTAGAGTAAGTGAGCAGGGGAAACGGATCATCAGCTACTCGAAGATTATAACAGAACACCTAACTTCAGATGGAAGGGAAGCCTTAGCCACACATCTTAGGAATGATTCTGACATTGAGATACAGCGAATTGCTGCTTGCAGGGGTTTTCATGATTTTACATAATACTACTCCCTGTATTTACATTCTAGGTTGCTTTCTTAATTAGAAAGAGTTGTCCTGCCGTCAGTCGTTCTGAGGGACTCTTTAAAACTACTTTCTTTTTAGTGCTGTAAGCAGAAATCTGTACAGATGGTGGCTTAAAAGGGAATGAGTATAGTTATCCCACGATGACTATTTCATTGTTTTTGTGAACACTCTTCTCACCTTCTTTTGCTGTAGCTTGAATTTTACATGGGTTCTTCCCTTATGCTTTTCCCCTTTATCTGTGCTAACGTATAAAGTTCACAGGAGCATAAGCAGGACCTAAGTACATTTTCTATGGATGATGAGAGCATTGAAGTTACTATTTCATTGTTTTTGTGAACACTCTTCTCACCTTCTTTTGCTGTAGCTTGAATTTTACATGGGTTCTTCCCTTATGCTTTTCCCCTTTATCTGTGCTAACGTATAAAGTTCACAGGAGCATAAGCAGGACCTAAGTACATTTTCTATGGATGATGAGAGCATTGAAGTTCAGAACTGACATCTCAAGGGTTCAAAAATTACCTCAAGTGATTTTTCCACAGACAGTTATTTCAAAGAAACACAGTTGTACTAGAACAGTAAATGCTTTGATTTACACCCTTACTATTCTATTTTAACGTATTGCTTTTTCTTTAGCTACAGCATCTCTCTTTACCTCCAATTTCATCCTTTTCATTGTATTCTAATAGAAATTTTTATTCTAGTAAAATTCTGTTTTCTGTTGGTTATTTGGTTTTGGATATGAGACTGTATCTCGTCTATTAAGTGATATTTTTGGTTGGAAATACAATGTTTCCATGAAATATGTTGTTGGTGTAATTTTCAGGTAGTTTATTGTTTTAGAAAATAGAGGATGCACTGGAGTGTTGTTTGACTGCCATGATTAAATTACCTATTCAAAAAATGCATTAAGAGAACTTTCTCCCCCTCGACCCCTCTTTATTCAGCATGTTTCTCTTCCTGTTGCAAGCATTCTGCACAATGAATGTGCTCTCTAGCTCGGTGCAGTATGTGGACGTGCTCGATAGCAAGTGTTCGACTACGGCGTGTTGAACTGGAAAGCCATTCACTACACAGCCTGCTAATAATCCAGGAAATACCTTAACATGTAATTTTGGATTTGTTTTTGTATACAGATGAAGAGAAAACAGGGCAATGTGGTGGGAGATTTTTACCGCTGCATGATTCAGGCCTCAGAAGCAGCGTGTGGTACCACGAGCAGCTGTTGGGTCTGTTTGGTGCCTGGAGCTCTAGCAGTACCGGTATTGTCTGCATTTCCTTCAGGAAAGTATCTGTTGTGCCTATTCTATTGCATTTGCAATGCTCAGAAAATTAGAGAATAAGATTTGAATACATTTTAATTTGACCTGTCATAACAGTTTCATGCAGATTAGAACCTAATTTTCGTCTAAACTTGCATGAATTTGGGGGAAAATTAGAGGCTTCAGGAGTGTCATCCTATTGTATTTCAGGCTTCTGTTGCAAAGTATTTTTCTTTATTAAGAAAAGAATATAAGAAATCAGGAATGTATTTGAGTTTTCAATAATCTCGAAACATTAAGACTCTAAGATAAAACAATTTTCACAGAATCAACAACAAAACTCTGAAAATGCTCATCCTGAGTGACAGCTGTCCATCCCTCTCAGTCCACAGGTGGATCATCTTGGCTGTGTGTGTATAAGCAAGAGCAAACTTTTGTTTTCTGCCAGGCTACAATAAATACCCATACCCAAACCCCATCTAAAATGGTTTTAAGAGTCTTTACTTTCAAAACTGACACTGTAAGTATAGTTACAATAAGGTATTTTAAGTTTACAAGAAAGCTAATTGTACTCTATCCAGAGAGTATTCTTTGGGTGCAGTTGACTTTAAAATGCATTATCTCAGGATCTTTCAGCATTGAATCTCTTCTGAAAACAGGAATTTGCCAGAAAATTGGAAAGAAATACAGTTAATATTTATATATATATTTTTTT
>NW_010416983.1:43673-47489 GCF_000710305.1 Buceros rhinoceros silvestris | reverse complement strand
TCATTGAAATTTAGTATAAAAATACGTGTAAAATGCTCAAATTTTGTGTAGACTTAATTTCTATTACAGCCTAAAAAAATCTGTAAAACAAAGAAACCCCACCTTTTCAAACTTTCACCAAGTTTAGTCTGGATCATAAATAGGCAAGGCTATTCTGATTTTTCCTCTGAATTATGGTAGATCATACATGATAATTCCAACCCAGGAGTTCACTAATTAAAGTAAGATTCTTATTTTTTTTAGTCTGTTTTTTGTTAAACCATCATATATCCTGTAATGTTTTAACATTTATTTTACTCTCTTCAGAGTCAGAGTGGTACTTTTAAGCAAGTAACAGATTAATGGCTTTCTTTTCCTCTCCCAGAGGACAATTGTCAAAGCTTATACTAATACAGGTCAAACTTTGAGCTAAAATAACATAATAGTGTCCTTTTAAGGAAGGATGGTAGTTTTTCTCTGGTGTTGCTAATCATGTTACATAGTACCACATTACTGAAAGGTAGGAAAATCTGCAGAGATTAAGAGCCCAAAATTCATATTCTCATTTCATTGTAAAACCAAGTCTTCTCTTTAAGCACAAATCTTCATGCCGATCTGCTCTATTTCAGTGCTTGGGGGAAAAACTGTATCTGTCAAATAATCTTCCTAACGCAGCCTAAATCAAATCAGGATAAAGTTTGTACTGTTCTTTTTATGGGCATATCTTTATGAGTATGTTTAATACTCGGAGGAGATTTACAAATAAATAGTTAAAAGAAAATTGCATCTATTTTGCCTAGCCAGCAGTCTGAAACTCAAAGTGCTCCTCAGTGTGAATAAAATCTATTTGAAAACAAAATTTTACTTTGTAATTGGGATATGAGTCTCCTGCTTGCAGCAGCCATCTTGCTGACAGAATGTTGCCCTGTGTCACATTCCATTGAAAAAAGAGCTGTTTTTAATATTACACTGAAATGTTAGTAGATGTTAGCTTTGAATTTCCTTCTCTGCATAGCTAACTGGGGAGAGAAGTGTGGTTTTAAGTGCACAGAACAAAGGGACATATTTTAATTTTGACAGCTAAATGATATATATGAATAATTTATACTAAGATATGCGGACCAGTTAGAAAAGAACAAATTTTGTAAATTAAATCATTTCGACCCTTGTATATGGGAAAACAGAAGTCAAATCTTGGTGTAATTATGGGTTTCCCAGCTGTGTCTCAGTATTTTATTGTAGAGAGTAAGTTTACAAAGTTTATTTTAGAAAGATGTCTACAATCTCTGACCTTCCTAGCATGACACAGCCCCTAAACAAATAGATGATAAATCTCAGCAGGGCTTATTAACTTGGACCTGGCACCATATTATTGTGGTCTGCTAGGTTTTAGCTGGGTTTGAAGCTTATACAGAGAAAGTTCCTGTTTCCAGAAAATACTACATAATCATATTTTGTCCATATAAATTTTGATCCTTAGTATTGTATAAAAGGTATGGTGATGTAGAGTGTTAGGATAATTCTGCTAGAGGTGAGTGTGTGTCGGCTTGTTACTCTGGCTGTCTATATCTTCATGATGAACAGTGTTTTAAGGCTAACATTAGCACTGTAAATTAGTGCTTATTTCTTATACTTCAGCTTTGGAAGGCGGTAGGTTTGGGTACTTGTGTCTTGCTTAGGCTATCATAAAAGATTCTTGGGACAGATGCCACAGAAGATAGTGTGGGTCCTGCAATGCCTTAGTGTGGGTCCAAAGACCTTTTTAAAGATTGTGTACAAAGCAACAATCTTTTGTATAGATATCTATGACTAATAAGATTCAATATCATTAGATTTTTTAAATAATGTTTGTCGTAGAAGTAAAGGTGTTCAGGACTGTCTTTTGCTATGCCATTGCCGAGGAATTGTAGTATATTAAGTTTCCATACCCTACACATTTTCTTCAGGAGATGACTGTGTATTTCTTTCCACTCCCTTTCACCAAGTGCCTTCTTTTTATTTTTTTTCTTGATGCAAACACTTTTACCTAATTATTAGCATCATGTGTAATGTCAGTGGAAGATTATGAGGATTTATTATCTGAACACCTTTACTGGCAATACACTAATTCACTTCTGTTTATAAGCAAGAATATCAGTTACTTCTATAATACCACTGCAGTATAATAACTGAGAAAGCTCTGACTAGCACTTGTCAGTACTAGCAAATCATATATTAGTGAGAATATCTTTGAGTGTTTCTATATAATTAAGTATTTCTATATAGTGAAATAATAACATTTCTATAAATACGTTAGAAACAAAAGGAGAGCTAAAGAGAATCTCCATCCTTTACAGGATGTGGGGGAAAGCATAGTGAAGAAGGATAAGGAGAAGGATGATGTACTTAATGCCATCTTTGCCTCAGTCTTTAGTAATTAGACCAGTTGTTCTCCAGGTACCCATTACCCTGAGCTGGATGACAGGGATGGGGAGCAGCATGACGCCCCCATAATTCAAGGGAAAAAAGGGTTAATGACCTGCTACACTACTTAGGCACACACAAGTCTATGGGGCCAGATTGGACCCACCCAAGTGTATTGAGGGAGCTGGGGTAATTGCTCAGCAAGACACCTCTCATCATTTACCAACAGTCCTGGCTAACCGTGGAGGTGCCAGTTGACTGAAGCTTAGCAAATGGGATGCCCATCTACAAGAAGGGCCAGAAGGAGGATTCAGGGAACTACAAGCCTGTCAGTCTGACCTCGGTGCTGGGGAAGGTTAGGAGCAGATCATCTTGAATGCCATCATGCAGCACATACAGGCCAACCAGTTGATTAGGCCCATTCAGCTTGGGTTTATGAAAGGCAGGTCCTGTTTCACCAACTGGATCTCCTTCTGTGACAAAATGACCTGCTTAGTTGTCACAAGTTAAAATTATACAGGAAAAGAATTCCAAAAGGTTTACAGTTTCTGTAGCCTTGGGGAGAATGTAAACTCACCCGAGAACTAAATAAAAGAGATTTGAAATAATTCGGCTGATAAAATACAGTGGACTTATCTGGGCTTAGGAAAAGAAAAATAGCCGAAACAGGTTTTAAATTGAAGGGGTGGACAAAATCGGTTCAATGTGCAAAGCAATTAAAACCACAAATGAATCACTTAAATTTAAACAGGACAGATGATAGAAAAGAGAGAAAGGAGAGAGATATTAATAAATACATAAATAAGTATATACAGATAAATACGCATTCTCCCCTGCTTATCCCACATCCCCGCTTTAACAAAAAAAGCCCGCGCCACAAAGTCACATGGTGGACTTAGTGTTAGGTTTAGGGTTGGACTTGATCTTATGGAATCTAAATGATTCCATGATTCTAGGATTCTGATATGGGGTGGACTTTATACCTGGTAGGCAGCAAGGCCTCAGATACATACGGTTTCACAGAAGCTGCCTACTGAGTATGTCATGGATGTTTCAATTTCTGAGCAATTCCCTGAACGGTCTCGGCTAGCAGTTAATGACCCACACGCCTGCCAAGGGGCCTTCCAACACTTCCACAGTATAGATGGTTGAGATCCTGAGTGCTGTTGACTCTCTTAGTGTAACCATATAGTACTTAGTATTCCTCTGTTCTGCTGTAATTGCTAATATATTTACCTCAGTGCTTACATCAAGCTTTTTGTTCTCCTGCTGCCCTGCCCAGACGTCTGGTGGTTTTGTCATTTGGTTTGGGTTTTTTTCCCCATATAAGGCACTGACTCTTTTTGCTTCATTTACTGTTTATACTATTCCTCTATTTTACTCTACCTCTTCCATGTCTTACTTGTTGTTGGATTGTAGCTGCCTGTTCACCTA
>NW_010416983.1:43141-43536 GCF_000710305.1 Buceros rhinoceros silvestris | reverse complement strand
TCCTTCTGACAGAAGACAAAGTAACTAAAGTCACAGTGACTAATATGTTGGATTTATTTGAGCAATTGAAACTCATCAAAAGAATTAAGTCTAAGGCTTTATAAGTGTCAACAGTTTGGTCGAGGTAAACCAAGGTCCGGTGACGATAATACTCTTCCGCTATTCCAGCGGAAACAGGGGAAGGGAGAAAAGAATTTGTGAGACTTCTAAATGCTTTTTTGGAAAACTGAAACAAACTTTAATAACACTACAATCAGAAATATATCAAATACAAAAGAAAATCAGCGGGGTATTGATGGTTTGGGGAAAGCGAGGGTTAACCCACGGTCGGTAGCAAAAGTGAAACACGAACTGCGGCAGCATTCAAAGATGGTGACAGACACATGGTCTGCCAT
>NW_010416983.1:37651-43041 GCF_000710305.1 Buceros rhinoceros silvestris | reverse complement strand
ATGGAACCACGAACTGGGGCAGCATTCAAAGATGGTGACAGCCACATGGTCTGCCATGTGACTGGAACACAGAAACCCGGCAATTACAATATTCCCAGGGACCGCATGAAAAAGTAGAATTAGCACAATCCTACCAGTCTTTATCGTGGATTGAGGCAAAGCAAAGGCAAGCAGCTCTCGGGTGCATGGGGTCTGGACTTGCCTGGTGCACGCGCGCGTGCACGAGCGCGCACTACAGCAGTGGCTCCCAGACGGCGAGGGGGGCTCTGATCCTTCGCGGTGGCAGTGCTGGCAGTGACGGATCGGGTCCTCGGGTGGCAGCAGCAGTTCCTGGCCCGGCAAAAGGCTCGGCTCACAGCAGCGTGCAACAGTGAAGGCAGCGCAAGCTGCGGCAGCAGTCACCACTGCGGTTTTAGCCGAAAAGCCGCAGGGTGCAGGCAGCAGGGTGAGCAGGCAGGCAGGCACGCTGACCAGAGTTTGCGACATGGAAGTTTTCCGGCGAGGCGGCGGGCTCGGGCAAGCAGTTCCCAGCGGCTCGGCAGTGCTCCCTTAAGGTCCCAGGGTGACAGAGAGTGTGGAAAGACTGTACTAGCGTGGGTGCAGCATGGCTTTTAAAGCAACAGCAGTGCAAAAGTAAAACTTTTAACCAATGAAAAATGGAGATGCAGCTGACGTCACATGGCAGGGAATACAATTGGTTAGTTTAAAGCAAACTTTCTGCAAACAGGAAAGCTTTGACAACCCATCACAACAAGCAAGAAGACTGGTGGGAACTCTGCCTAATATACTTCATTCCTTCAATCTGGTTATCAGTGCTGTCTATCTGGTATAGGATGAAGATAATTTGAGGGAGCTAACAGCCTCAAGTAAGAATGCATCTAAGAATATATTTCTTTTATGTGAAATATTTTTATCTGAAAAGTGATTTGGATTGCTGCAGGATTGAGACCTTCACTTTTAGTTGTCTGAAGACATGATCTTGAATTGTTGTAGCAAGAATCTGACCATTCATAGATCTCAGTGAGCTTTAGTGACGCCAGGTACTTTGCAAAAAAAATAAATGCCAGCAAGAGAGTCTATAACTGTTAGTTCCTTCAGCTCTTTTATAACTTTTGATCTTTGTGGTGGTAAGTATAGTTTTCTACACACAATATTGTCCATGAACAGACCATTAGTATTAGACAAGCTGTTGCCAAAAGAAAAGCAATTCCAAGAATAAGCTTGAACAAGCGTATACTTACGAGGGCATTTTGTATCATTGGTGGTTTAGGCTGGGCAGTAGATAGATATATCTGTAGAATGATAGATATAGCTGATTTGACCAGATGATCCTTGATGACCCTTCCAACCTGGTATTCTCTGATTCAGTGACTTCTTGTATATAAGAATTTCTAACATACTTGTTACAGATTTATCCTGAAATTACTGCGAAGTACCTTCATAAAGGCAAATAAACTGAAACCAGACATATCCCTCTCAGCAACATAAAACTCAGCAGATTTGTAGGTCAAATTTTGATGTCAAGTTGTTTCTGTTGTTCAGGAAGATATATGACTGCTGGTCAAAAGTTAGGCTGATACAAAAGATACGGCAGTTTCAGCACTATTTTGTCTTTCCCCACTGGTGGCATTTTTAAAAAAAAAAAAATTCACTCCTTCTTAACCATAAATCTACAAGTCACATGTGCCTAATTTCAGAGGATGCTTCACAACTGAGTTCCAAGCAGATAAAACTAAATCTTTCCCCAGTTTAGAGGAAGCGTCTAAGTTTCTGGAAAGCTGCTCTCCACTCTCGCCTGTCTTTTGAGGATAGCAAGTATTACTTCCAGTGCCCAGGCCTGGTGAATGACATTCTTGAAAATCTACGCAGAGTTTTGTCTGGTACTATGAATTACTCAAAGACGCACACTGCCTGAAACAAACATTGGTGTGTTCAGCCATATAGGACCAAATTTGATCTTGTACATCTAACTTCAGTCTTTAACTCAGTGAAACATTTGTAGGGGGCTCAGAACTTATCCTGATTTTGCACCTACAGACTTCAGTGAGAGATATGCCATTAATTTCAGTTGGACCATTTTCAGGCCTATAATACACCTTTCAAAATATCTGCCTTTAGTTCATTTGCAGCAGACACACTAATGAAATTATATTGATAATGATATAGTAGTAGATAATGATGCAAAATTACATTTAATTACTGAATTTTCTTCAGTATTACGTGTAGCCATGCAGACCATCAGTAATGTAATGTTTCCTTTCTTTTTAAAAAACATTTTCAAATAAAGTAGCTGTAAGTATTTATGCTGTTATGAGTACTCGGATTTGATCCTGCAGCCAGAGTGCGTACATAAATACGTACCTTCTGCTGAAGGCTTAGAATCTGACCCTGTGGACAAGAGTCATCACAGCTTCAGCTATCCAGAAGGCAGATGGCAATGTCTGAGCTGTTCATTCTAGGTTTTCTTTGTCATAAAGGAAGAAATTAAGCGCTTCCTGAACATACGTTCTCTAATACGTTTTAGACTTTTGCTTCAGAATGAAATTAATCATGTCCTGTAAGTGCTAATTTGTCTCCATTTATTCTAAATGGCATTAAACCTGTTAGGTCAAACTATCTGTAACATAGATATTTAAATTGGTTCAAAATAACTCCACCCCAGTTTTCAAAAATAACATGTGCATTTGAAGCTTAGGGTGTTGAAGTAACAAAAAAAGACAGGTTCATGCTGTGTAGTTAACCTTACTATGTACATCTTTTGCCTTCTTATATATACTTTTTAAATTTTCAATTAGCATGTGGTTAATTCCTGTTCTTTAAAACAAGCAGGATCTAAACAATTAGTGAGCTATAAATAACTCAGGTCAAAGAGACATTGGGGGCATCCTAGAGACCATAATCTACCAACAATTGGGAATATTAAAGTCAGGCATTCGAGCCATATTTCTAATAAGAGTATTAAATATACAGCCAGGTCCAAAAGATGAAATTAGATACCTGACCTCCATTCAGCAGCATAAATAATTAATCTGTCTCTCTATTTACCTACTTATCATCAATCTGTTCAACTCAATGCTTCAGCTTGTTCTGTAAGTTTTGTGGAAAGACTAAAAGAATTAAAGTCTGTTACTAGAACCAGGCAGTTTGAAAAAACTTTCCTTGGTTGCACTTGATCTTTTCAGCAGAGTCATATGCTATTTTTTCCTTTTACTTGTGCTAATTTCCACTCTTAACTTTCGGCTATCAGGGTTGAAAATGTAGTTTGCTACCCAGATTATTTTGTTTGTTATACTGTTATATACAAAGGCTATGGTTTTGCTCTGTTGTCTCAATGTTAAAAACAACATTCATCAAGAATAACACATTCCATGTAAGGTGCTGCACAGACATTCACAGTCAGGGTTTGTTTAAAAAAAAATTCTGATTTATTGGCATCTTTGAATAGGATAATGCTCATGTGAGGAATCAAATCTATTGAACAGGACAGCTGGTTGCTCTTTGAATGGTGATGGCAGTCTCTGTTGCAAGGGTCCTTCCAACAGTGTTTTCACCCGAATCAACTGAGACTTTCCAAATTGTTCTAATGAATTCTTCATAATCCAGATGGCTGATGGTCCTATGTGACCACTTCTGAAAATGCATGATCATTGTCTGTGTATTGTCTTTAATTGTGTATAAAACATCTCATCTGTCTTCACTTTATACAAGAGACTGCTGTGTGACTGAGCTCACATTATTTTATATTATTTATGTATCTTTTAGTC
Source organism: Buceros rhinoceros silvestris (assembly GCF_000710305.1). Taxonomy (NCBI): domain Eukaryota; kingdom Metazoa; phylum Chordata; class Aves; order Bucerotiformes; family Bucerotidae; genus Buceros; species Buceros rhinoceros. Next base: position 39,277 of record NW_010416983.1, on the reverse strand, counting down.
AATTCTACATCAGGAATTGCAAGTCTCTGAAACTGCCAGATTCCCCACCCAATTAAATACACAAATAGCACCTACCGACTGGCCTATGCACAACCTCGGGGAATGACTGGGACTGTCCAAAACTCTCACTTTCTGCAACTGTTAATCAGATGCTTTGTTTGACAGTGGCTAGGAGCTCAGTCAATTGTTCGGTCTCAAGTCAGTCCATTCTTTCAAATCAGTGCATTATCTCACCTGTGCAAAGCCTAGCTGTGAACTTTCTAGACACAGGGAACTGATGCCTAAGAGCACTGTGGGTGCATGTGGGAACACCCCTCATATCCAACCAAACAACAGTTACAGCTATAGGGCGAACCTGAATTTCATCCTTATCACAATTATAACTTAAATTCCATGCCGACAGGAGTACACAAATTATTTGGACAGGTTAAGTGCGTAAAACACAGAGGAGCTTGAAATAATCTACAAAGCTACATCTTGGAAGGGTAAGAGGAGTCTTTCAATGCTTAGCAACCCCCATTCTGGTACTAGACAGAATAGATGAAAATCATAAAGCTAGAATTTGCTATATTTGCATTCATCACCGTGTTAGTCCACTTCAGGAATTTATTTATGTTTGTGTTTTAAGTTGTGAAGGGTAACTTAATGGCTTTTTTAAATATCTTAGTACTTATATGTATTCTCAGAGAGCTTCTCAGCTAAGATCCTATTCAAATTGTTGATTGCCTTAGTACCTCTACCTCCATTATTATGGCCGACCTTTTCTAAATGTGATAAATTAAAAAAAACAACCCAACAGGCAGCTTTATGTAATTTCTATTAATTATATTCTGTATTCCAATTGTTAAATGTGTAATTAAAAACATTTGGGAAATTATTCATTCTTAGTGTTTCTACAGATGTTTTTTCATAATTGTTTCTATTGCAGAACTAATTAAATATTGTTCTATAGTTTTAAATGTAATTACCTTTTAATGAAATGTATACATATTTCTCACTATTATTGGTTACTCTGTAGCTACTTTTTCTATTTATCTCTCTACTTATTGCTACCATTACATTCTACACTTATATAATGCTATTAACATGGGAATCCTGACAAGAAGCAGAAAAGTGCAGTCTATTTTACACAGATTGGATAATCACAGGGTACTAGATCCTAGATTTCAAGAAACACGTCTCAGATATTTTCACACTGACATTTTGATGTTTTTGATTAGCATACTTCACCCTTAGTTGCCTGAGTATTTACAACTTCTGCTCTGCTCAGTGAAAACTGGAAATATTAATGCAATAATCAGACCAAAGAAGTGCCTTCCTTAAAAAGAAGAATCCAGAAGGGCATTCTAAGAAGGGTCAGTCATCTGACTTCCTTACTAATCTGGCCCCCTTCACTGCAAACACGCTTCTAAATTTACCATAACCAAGGCTGGATAGTTCAATAATATGAGACACATGATATGGATAACTTCTTAAAATGTTTCAGGTTGCAAAACTCAACCAATGTTATCTGAAACAAACTATCGTAAAAATACAGACCTATGTGGCTTGACACTGGAAGTGAATGCAAGACATCTGTTTCCTTACTGCTAGAACCACATGGGACAGCGCTCACAAGAGTGATCG